>NC_054709.1:34378740-34391240 GCF_016097555.1 Gigantopelta aegis | reverse complement strand
CACTGCGGCGTATTGTTCACTATTAAAGAGACAGCCCCTAGTTTTTAAACACTGCGACGTATTGTTCACTATTAAAGTGACAGGCACTAGTTTTTAAACACTGCGACGTATTGTTCACTATTAAAGTGACAGGCACTAGTTTTTAAACACTGCGACGTATTGTTCACTATTAAAGTGACAGGCACTAGTTTTTAAACACTGCGACGTATTGTTCACTATTAAAGGGACAGACACTAGTTTTTAAACACTGCGACGTATTGTTCACTATTAAAGTGACAGACCCTAGTTTTTAAACACTGCGACGTATTGTTCACTATTAAAGTGACAGGCACTAGTTTTTAAACACTGCGACGTATTGTTCACTATTAAAGTGACAGGCACTAGTTTTTAAACACTGCGACGTATTGTTCACTATTAAAGTGACAGGCACTAGTTTTTAAACACTGCGACGTATTGTTCACTATTAAAGTGACAGGCACTAGTTTTTAAACACTGCGACGTATTGTTCACTATTAAAGTTACAGGCACTAGTTTTTAAACACTGCGACGTATTGTTCACTATTAAAGTGACAGGCACTAGTTTTTAAACACTGCGACGTATTGTTCACTATTAAAGGGACAGACACTAGTTTTTAAACACTGCGACGTATTGTTCACTATTAAAGGGACAGACCCTAGTTTTTAAACACTGCGACGTATTGTTCACTATTAAAGTGACAGACCCTAGTTTTTAAACACTGCGACGTATTGTTCACTATTAAAGAGACAGACCATAGTTTTTAAATACTACGACGTATTGTTCACTATTAAAGTGACAGACCCTAGTTTTTAAACACTACGACGTATTGTTCACTATTAAAGCCGTTTTTGACTTGCATTTTATTATTTAGAATATTAATTTTCGTACACCAGTGGTTCTGGTCATCCCGGTTTTGGTAATACCCCCAAATGGATTTTTTCCAACTTCTAAAAAACGCACGTTCGTCTGAGAAATAATGGTTATAGAGACAAGCTTAAGTTTATTTTTGGACTGTATTTCCCCGTTAAAACATCACAGACTTTAGCTTCTCTCCATTATAACCTTATCCAAATGTATGTGTTTCAGGTTTGTAGATTGACTAAACTTCGTTACCATTTTTACGGGCTGAAACTAGCGTCTGCGCCTTTAAAGCTGCAGTAGCATCCCAGTCATTAGTATTTATTTAAGTAATGCAAAATACAAACACATCTACAGTTGTAATAGATCTGTGCCTTACCGCTGCCAACGGTAATCGTTAACTACTCAGTAACTGCCATGTAACATATAAGTCTGTGCCATTTTCAGCACATGTAAAGAACAATCACTGGAGAACCTTAGATAGAAGGATCGAATCCCTTCAGCGAACCTATTCGTTGAATGTGTATCCATTTCTTTTAAGAAAAATCATAATCTTAAATAATGATCAACAGTTTCTTGTGTCGTATTTAAACTCTTTTGTAGTCAGTCAGTCAGTCAGTTAGTTAATCGATTAGCTAGCTAGCTAGTTCGTTATTTCGTTCGTTCGATCGTTCACTCACTCACTCACTCACTCACTCACTCACTCACTCACTCACTCACTCACTCACTCACTCACTCACTCACACACACACACACACACACATACATACACACACACACAAACACAGAGACATACACACGCGCACGCACAAACACACACACACACACACACACACACACATCCATCCATCCATTCATTAATTCATTAATATTTTCATTCAGTCACTCATTCATTCGTTCATTCATTCATTACTTCATGCCTTCATTCCTTTCCTTCAATATTTAAAATTTGGTGAGGAATGGAATATTAGTATTGAAATGAGATTCTCTATTGCTTTAAAAAAATGTATCCACGATAAATCGAAATGGATTAAAATATTAGATTTCAAAAGTGTGGTAATCCGCAAGCGCTAAAACACGTCTCGTGTAATCGGACGCCATTAATATTTTCAGCACTATTTTTTAACGCGCATTTGTGTAATTAACTCAGGACTTTTCTATTCGACGTAGTTAATTCGACGTGAGATTTACATGTAAATGCGTGCGCAACGAACCCTGAAATAGTGCTAGTTACGAACGCGATCGCACGAAACGGCTGAGAAATTCGACACCAGCGACGCAACGACACTGCTGTAATATCGAATTTGAGTTAATGTCAGGAATATGGAATATAAATTAATACCCAGCCATAAAACAGTTTTGACGACATTGGATTAGCGCGAATATGAAATAAGTGCTCTCAAAGGGTTGTTCCATTAATGTCAGCAGGGGGGTTGAGTGGAGGTTTGGGTTTTTGCGTCGAGTGGCTAAAAAAAAATGTTTTTCATTGACGTATCTGTTGCCGCTTATTTGTGTAGTTTTGGGTTAAAAATTTAATAATTGTAAAATTTATATAAAGCATGTTTTATAGTTTCATTTTAAAGGTACTGTCCCTAGTTTCAACCCGTGAAAATTAATACTACGTTTAGTTAATCTACAAACATGTAACACATTTGGATAAAGTTACAATTGAGTGCATCATGGTGAAATACCCTCTAAAAATAGACTAAAACTCTACTCATAACTGTTACTTCTGAGACGCACGTGCGTTTTTAAAAATATAAGAAATGTCTTTTGTGGTATTAAAAACACCAGAATGATCAAAAACTCTTCAAATGTACGGACATTGACAATCTAAACCATAAGATCTAAATAAAGTATGATTTCAGTTACCAAAAACGGCTATAATCGTCAAATATCCCTTAGTGTTTAAAAACTAGGGTATGTCCCTTTAATAATACTGCAAGGTAATGGATTCGTCCGTTTCCGTTATGTCAATTAATGGACCATACCTTTCTTTAAAAGTCTTGGAAATTAATGGATACAGTTGTATAACTTTTAGAAATATTATAGTGAGATAACTGCTGTTCAAAATGTCTCAATGTACATGCAATGATTTGTTGAATTTCAAAAGATTTCAAACACATAACCACTTATTATCCGTTTTGTTTTTATTACGTACCCTTAATTTGTTTTTCAGAAAGCTTGAAGATACATTTAGTTACAGTAGTTTATTGGCTCTGGTAGAACAGAAGAAAATGTACTCGTGGATTGACAATCAACACAACCATAATATTTGTTTTGTAACAAAACTGTAAATAAAAAAGCTAAACGATGAAGTGTATTTTAAAATCAAATAACAAACCAAAACCAAATACGAACAGCAATCATGGTTCAGAACTGCATATAGTATTTTAAATATATATAGATAAATTACAAACATTATTATAATTAGTATATTTAAATTTCATTCATTCATTCATTCATTCATTCATTCATTCATTCATTCATTCATTCGTTCGTTCGTTCGTTCGTTCGTTCGTTCATTCATTCATTCATTCATCCATCCATCCATTCATTACCACAAAATAATAAATAAAAAATAGCTTTAGAAACAGTAGCAGTAATAGTAATTGTACTTAATTAATATAGTAAAATAATATATAATATAATATAATATAATATAATATAATATAATATAATGGTATTATATAACACATGTTTAATTTCTCGTACATCCTGTATATATATACTGTCGATCATTATATTTAGTGAATAATCAAAGTGCATACGGCGCTAACCGGAAGGTGTCATGCCACACTTTTATAAATCCAGCGAGATGACATTCCTAAGTAACACCGCGGTGTAAACATATGTTACGCTAAAATTGATGAGTTTGCCAGTCGATCCATCTAATGGCGGCGTGTGTGGCGGTTAGACGGACATGATATAAACACAATGTTTAAATAGTTCAGTAATTGAGATTAATTACAATCTACACGCTCTTCGACAAATTAATTCGTCAAGAAAATTTTTTTAGATATATAATAAAGAACATCGCTCAAAGACGAAATTCCGTGAATGTCTGAAATTAATTTTTTTGTCAAAATTGAACGATGTGTTAGGCTAAATTGATATACACATACCTACCTACGTTGTCATGGCTACGGATCAATGACAAGGTAATTACTAAGGTATGTCGAGGGGTCGCATCTGGTCAAAAGTAAATTGCGAGGTTTGCAGTACAAAATTAATATAAGTGGGGATGGATTTAGCTCAGTCGGTAGAACGCTCGCCTGAGGTGCTTGGGTCGCACGATCGAACCCTCTTCGTGGACCCATTCTTTGGTCATCCCCCCCCCCCCCCAACAAACCCTGATCATGTCCCATGATTTTTATACTCAATACAATAAAAATGAACAGAAGATCAGTAGATAGCTTGGTACGAAATACATTTGTGGTTGGTTTTACGAAGCACACAAAGCTAGTTTCAGCCAGTGAAAATGGCCACTAAGTTTAGTTAATCTACAAACCTGCAACACGTTTGAATAAGATTATAACAGAGCGAAAATAAAGAAAAGTCTGTGATGTTTAAATAGAAAAATACCGTCTAAATATAACTAGAGCTTGTCTCGATAACCATTACTTCTCAGACGAATGTACGTTTTTAGAATTATGAAAAATGCATTTTGGGTTTTTTAAAAACCTGGATGACAGGAACGACTTCAGGTGTACAAAAATTAATGTATTAAATAATAAAATGTAAGTACTTCCAATTTAAATTATAAAAAAGACCTTAATAGTGAAAAATTACAGTGTGTTTTGTTTAACGACACCACTAGCGCACACTGATTTATTAATCATCGGCTATTTGATGTCAAGCATTTGGTGATTCTGACACATAGTCATTAGAGGAAAGCAGACACATTTTTTCTATTAGCAGCAAGGCATCTTTTATATGCACTATCCCACAGACAGGCTAGCACATACCATGGTCTTTGATATGCCAGTCGTGTTACACTGACTGGAACGAGAAATATACCAATGGGGCCCACCGACGAGGTTCAATCCCAGACCGACCGCGCATCAAGCGAGCGCTCTACCACTGGGCCACGTCCCGCCCGAACAAGAAATAAAAGGGATTACAACCACAGCACGTCCATCGTGTTGACAATAACAAGACAACGATGATCACCTGGGCACAAACACACCTGCACCCTGGATCGCACATAAATCACACAGCTCGCCCACGGCTATTGTGAGTTTGTGTCTGTCTCACCGTCTGTTTGTCTGTCTGTCACAGAGTATTTAATGTATATGATCACATATTTATTTATTTATTTATTTATTTGTCTATTTATTTATTTATTTATTTGTCTGGACGAGTGCAATCAACAAATTTAAGAACACGACGAAAATATAATACATATATACATAATATAATATGTCCCTCTCTGTCTGTCACTGTGTATTTTACGTATCTCACCTAATCTCGATCGTTGTATTTGTCTGCTCGCCTTTATGCTTGTAGATTATACTGTGAAATCACATTTATTCGTGGTGATGGAATTTTCGTGTAATTTGTGGACGAGTGCAATCAACGAATTTAAAAACACGACGAAAATATAATACATGCATACATAAAATAAAACGAATTTACGATCCTACCTAGGAAACAAGCACACTCCAAAAATCCCCACATCACTGCCAAAATAAACATCAGTAAATCACCCCACCCCCTGACATACACTTCACATAATACATTTATTTATTTATTGTATTCATCTATTCATTCGTTATTGGTTCATATCTCTCTCTCTCTCCTCTCTCTCTCTCTCTCTCTCTCTCTCTCCCTCTCCCCCCCCCTCTCTCTCTCTCTCTCTCTCTCTCTCTCTCTCTCTCTCTCTCTCTCTCTCTATATATATATATATATATAGCTATATCTATCTATCTATCTATCTATCTATCTATCTATCTATCTATATATATATATATATATGCAATCCATCCATCCATCTATCCTTCCATCCATCCATCCATCCATCCATCCATCCATCCATCCATCCGCCCATCCGTCCATCCGCCCTTGCATTCATTCATCGATCCATCCATCCGTCCATCCGTCTATCTACTAAAGGGCCGTGTATTTCCAGTGAGCACCACAAGCATGGAAACGTAACGATTCAGCTCAGTCACACCTCCCTCAGTGGAATTATGTGACGTGGAGATGACGTCGCAGAATGTGGCGACGAGATGTGCTTTGATTGACAGGTGGGCGCCGGCGGCGAGGCCGCCAGACGATGATTTATGACAAACGCTGATCAGTTGTAAAGAAGGTAATATCAGGAAGTTGGACCAGGGGTAATAAAGAAGGTCTACACCGGTCTGAACCGACGGGTCCTGTGAGATATTGACATGTTGCTGTCATCTATAAATTATAGAATTTCTAGTACCAAGTCACTAATGACGACATATTTTCACTCTATTTTTTTTTTTCGTTTTCTTCTTCTACTTATTCTTTGTTTGGGACAAAAATAGGGTTTAAATACAAAAATTGTAGCCACCAGATGCACGGGGTTTACATGAAAAACGTATTTTTACATTTATTTTCTTTGATCCTTTAAAAAAAATATCCATTATGTTTTCTTTGTTCAGGTAGGCAGACAGATACAAACTGGCAGACAGACAGACAGACAGACAGACAGACAGACAGACAGACCAGCAATACATGCCACGTTTTGTAAATTTCTATCCCTCCCCTTGCACCCTTAATCTACTGCATCTGCCCTACCCCTGACACCTCGTCCCTCACACTGGCCCGTAGGAACGATATCTGAACTGGGGAGGCTGGCACAATGTAGCGAGAGCCACAAGCCAGATTTTAATCTTTCTTTACATAGAAAAGGACAAAACAAAATTAATTAAACAAAAATTACCACCTAAAAAACCTTCCAACCCAACAACAACAAAAAACCCACTACATTTCTGACCCCAAGTGTGTACGTGCGTCCGTGTGTGTGTTTATCCCTCCACCCCTCTCCGATTCCTACTAGCCGGTTACCTCAAATCAGCGACAATATGCAATCACACATGCATAGGTTCATTTGATTTAGGTGGACGTAACAAGCAATAGACTGCAGGTTATTCTTTCATATCTGTAGGTGTTTTTTTTTTTTTTTTTTTTTTTTTTTTTTTTTTTACACCTGCAATCAAATTGAAAACAGCAGTGCAACATGGCTAGGTGACGACAAAGAATAACCATATTGCAGTGCGGATATTTATGGGGCCTGTTTTCACGCAGTTTAATTACGCGGCGTATTAATTCAATATAAACATACAAATGTCATAATTGATTTGATTGGGAAATTTTTGATGGTTCCCAAGGGACAGAATGTGCAACAATGGACTCATCGTGTGATAGCCGACGTCAGAATCACGTTACAGCCGCTTTCCGCGCGTAACACTGCATCTGGAATACAGAGAGTGGACTTGCGGGAATAACTCAATATCCATTTGAAAGATTAAATGCAAATGAGGTTGATTTATCCCCCATAAACCTTTTTACTTCATTGAAATCAAAATGGCGTCGAGAGAAAAGCGAGAGGACTCGGGTAATATCGATACCCGCGCATGACATCAGACATGCGCACAAGCGGTCGCAGAAAAACATCTGGTTGCACGCCACGCCGTCTCGGAGCCAGAGAACAAACGAAACACGGCGGAAAAGTAGATGAGGATTCTCGCGTGCGCCGTGGCGTGCGCGTGGGGCCAGACTTAGAAAACTGCATCATCAATGCACCTGTCAATGTAGTTTTAGAAATGGTAATGTAACACCGTAGTTTTCGACAGCTATAGCTCGATTAACTCTCGCAACCACGCGATACCAATATGCTCACGAGATCGCAACACAATGGCGGTCGTCTACACGTCCCGGCGTGTGTCATTGCGGCACTTCACGGCAACACGTGCGTCCTAATTAAACACAAGCTCCAACAAACAGAGAGAAAAATAAACGTGGTGAATGCATTGAAGATTTATTCTGATTTCTCCAAACATTCGTGTTATATGACAGGAGTGATTGACGTACAAAGAAGGTAATCGCAGTTAACGATATTGACCGCAAACAGGCGCAACTTACCATGAAATATTTAAATGAATGGTACAAAATATGTATAAAGGCAATTCGCTGGAATGCGAATGAGGCACAAATGTATCTTGGAAGCAGTGTTTAGTTTTTGAGCTCCGCCAGAAACATATTCTCTGAAAACAAACCACAAAACAAACCCCTAAAAAAAACCCAAAATACATCGAGACTAATAGAAATTGGGGTCATTATTTCATTCATTTGAACGTATTTTCGTGCTTATGTTCATATTAAGGAATTAAAGCCAAGCACACACAGCTATTTCGGTTGTCCTTCCATAGCAGAGGGTTAATGCTTAGTGAGAGAGAAGACGGTTTGATGATCTTTCAGTCACCCATTGAACCATTAAACTCGCTCTGTCTGGGAGCCGGTACCGAAAAGTGAACCCAGCACCTACCAGCCTGATGACTGATGACGCTACGTCACAGTGGCCTGTAATGCTACGTCACAGAGGCCTGTAATGCTACGTCACAGAGGCCTGTAATGCTACATCACAGAGGCCTGTAATGCTACATCACAGAGGCCTGTAATTTAGCCCACTGAACTAGTAATTCAGAGAGACCCCGATTCAAATCGCCAACGTGTTCAGATGGAATTAGTTACGTAATACGTCTTGTTAATTTATTTATTTCAACCTATTTTCGTGCTTATATCCAATTAAGGTTCAAGCACGCTATCCTGGGTAAACACACACCTCAGCTAGCTGTGCTGTCTGTCCAGGACAGAGGGTTAGTTGTTAGTTGGTTAGTTGGTTAGTTGGTTAGTGAGAGAGAAGAGGGTGTAGTGGTCTTACACCTACCCATTGAGCCCTAAGAACTCACTCTGGGTTGGAGCCGTTACCGGGCTGCGAACCCTGTATCTACCAGCTTAACCACTGCGCCATCGAGGCCGGTCGACTTGTTAATATTCATCTAAATGGTAATGTTTTATTCAATAGATTCATGTTCTCTTTGAAATCACCTGTACAATATTTTAACAATATATCAATATTTAAATCATGTGCGCCAATATTTTAATCATACTTTAAGTAAATATTGAAAAAAAAAATTGAATACGTCACTGAAATTTGTATACATTATTCAGACAATATCATTCAGTAATATGTCATACACACGTCAGTATCAAAACACCCCAAAATGTTAGTACCATAAAACTATTAAAAACAGACATCTATTTGATTGCAATTAAACCTATACGAGCCAAGTTGTATCATTAGATAAAAATAGTTTTCTTCCAGTATATGTTTAAACCAACACGGATTACACCAGAGTGTTAGTAATTACTGTATGTAGGTCAATATTCGAAAACTGAGTTCAACACATATTCAACTTCATTTTCACTTGCATTACTTTTCATCAACATTTCTTATACAAGCGTGATCTTCTAAGCAACCATTTGTCAGCTTATTGTCGAAGTGAACATTTATCAACAGAAAGTGAAAAAAAACCCCATATCCTCTAACGTATCGCCCTTATGCTATCAATGTCAACTTCAAACTCCCTTCTTTCTCCGTTTCTTCACTATGACACATCAATAATTATACGTGGTGCCGGGTGATGATAAATGTTCTCTTGTTTCCAACCGGCTTTCACTAATCCGAATTCGCTCGCGCTACCAAGCACGTGTCGGCGGAAGATAAATGACCCTGGCCGGCAGTTAACGACTGCAAGACGGCTGATTGGTTAATATTGGTTAATATTCTTTTCCGATTGAGGGATGGGCAATTATTTGTTTTGTCTGTTGAATAAGGACTACATTACGAAACGTTGCAGTTTAACTGATGGATCTGTGCACCTTTTATTAGTTATTTGGTTTTCTCTGTAACTAGCAAAATGGCAGTCGTGAATTTTTTTTTTTTTTTAAATATACATGCATGTAATTATATGTTTTGATTTTCAATAACAAGGAGTGTACTATTGATAATGTATTATTTTGTTTTATATGCTGTGTTAAAGGCATACTGTCACAGATTTAAGGACCTTATTTCTCTAAAAACATGTAATAAACAGAAATTACATTAATGTTTGGAAACCAAATCTAGCTATTGCATCACCTTAACTGAACCACGATGGAGTGAAATCCATGTCATCCCTCTCGGCAAGTTTAGTTTATGAATTATCGACCATTGCCATAATTCAATTACTTTTATAAAATATCATTAGTAAATGGAGTATGGTGGTTATAAAGATGGTTGAATAAGGTACCTGCCAGTGCAGGCGGTCCCTCCTCTCCCCTCCCCCCACCTTTCCTGTCATGGACGGAGGAGCCGGCCAGGGCCGGCTCTTGTGCCCACGACAGGCGTGCGCTACAACAGCTTGTTCTGAATGTGCACGTAAAACCCTATGACATGACATGACATGTACCTTTAGGGACAAATCAAATTATTTTTGCTCAGGTAATACTTTGTTAGACCATTAAATAGGTCAGTGGTCTGTGACAATATGCCTTTAATGGCAAAGACATCCGTTTAAAACGAGTTATTGTAATTTAAACGTAAATAATGTATTTTATTTATTTATTTATTTATTTCTATTTATTTCTATTTGTATTTACCTGTATATATTTACACACCTATCTGTTTGTCAGTCAATCCGTCTATGCATCCATCACTATCCATCCATCCAATTAATCCATCCATCCATCATCCTTCCATTCATCAATCCATCCATCCATCCAATCATCCATCCATCCATCCATCCAATCATCCATCCATCATCCATCCATCCATCCATCCATCCATCCATCCATCCATCCAGTTAATATATCCATCCAGTTAATATATCCAACCATCCATCCATCCATCCATCTATCTGTATCTCTATCTACACACACAATTCCCAAATCTCTGCACGAGAAAACCGATGATGGCCCTTTAAGACGAGTAATGAGAGCCCGGACCTGACTCGGTGAGTGTAAGGAAATCTGTTTGCTGGGTATTTACTGACTGTCAGAGATGATTGATTCCTCCGAATGGACGACGAGGTAATTTCGGATCATTACACGACCGCACCACGTGGTCGACCACGTGACCAGCGCGGCTGCCGCGAGAGATGTTCCGTCCACGTCTAGCACGCGCTGTTAACCCTTTCGCCGACTTCACAAAACAAAGGGGCAACATATTATATGAGAAAGGTGTATAATATAGATAAAGTATAGTCTAGTTTTGTATAATAGTTACTGTGGCCGGTACACACGATTTCAATGAGAGTATTGTTCATTAAGTTAAACAGCGAAAAAGTTTTATTTAACTTTACATACAACACATTTTAATTACGGAAATATGGCGACGGGCATATGCCACACAGATACTGAGAGAAGAAACCCGCTGCCGCTACTCCGGCTACTCTTTTCGATTGACATTAAGGAATATTTTATATGTTATAGACAAACCATGACCTTTGTTACACCGGCTGAAACGAGAAATATCTCAATAGTTACACTGACAGGATTCGATCCTAGATCGACCGCGTATCAAGCGAGCGCTTTACATCTAGGCTACATCTTACCGTGTTACACAGCGATTACGTTACATTCCTGCGACAAACACTGGCTATTCGGGTGTCGTCTGTATTCTAGGATGGTGAGTGAAGTGTGTCCCCCCTAGCTTCCCCATGGACCCGCGCCTGCCTCAATTAATTTTGTGAACATCTAGGTTGTAGACGTAATGCTAGATTCAGACTACCAACTATCAGAACAAAGTTGGCCAGCTTTCTGGTGTGACGACTTCTAAGAATGTCAACTCTGGGACAGGGCATAGCCCACTGGTACAGCGCTCGCTTGATGCGCGGTCGGTTTGGGATCGATCCCCGTCGGTGGGTCCATTGAGTTATTTCCCGTTCTAGCCAATGCACCACGACTGGTATATCAAAGGATGTGGTATGTGCTATCCTGTCTGTGGGATGGTGCATGTAAAAGATCCATTGCTACTAATGGAAAAATGTAGCGGGTTTCCCATCTAAGATTATATGTCAAAATTACCAAATGTTTGACATCAATATGCTCTAGTGGTGTCGTTAAACAAAACAAACTTCTTCTTACAACTCTGTTATTGTCGTATAACCCATTAGTTGTTAATCTGGGCTAACCCGTTGTTAGTCGGGACATTACAACGCAATCGTCGAATTGGCCGACTTCGTCGTGAAAATTGATAGTCTGACACTAGCATTATACGACGAAAATCGAGTTGTAAGAGCGCTCAGGCTAGCAACTGGACAGTCGTAGAAGTCGTAAGAGCAGAAAGTTGGCCAACTTTGTGCTGGTTGTTGGTAGTCTAAACTTAGCATAACCCATTAGTTGTTAATCTGAGGGCATTTGTCGTAAGTCAGGAGTTGGATGGACATTACAACGCAACCATCGAGTTCGCCAACTTAGTCGTGACAGTTGACAGTCTGATGCTAGCACTGCCTCCTCCAGTCAGCCACTGGTCGTGTTTTGTTTCACGGCACACGTGGGCGACGTATCCAGTTTGGCGTTGCCGCTGCCCGGCACCTGGTCTCCCACG
>NC_054709.1:34346240-34373740 GCF_016097555.1 Gigantopelta aegis | reverse complement strand
CTAATTAATTAGCTGATCATTGTACATTATAGTTGTTAAAGTGACAGAACCTAGTTTTTAAACACTAAGACCTATTTTTTTCACTATTAGTATTAGAGCCGTTTTTGACAACTGAAATCATATTTTACTTATATTCTATTGCTTAGATGACCCATCACCGTACATCCGAAATTATTCTAATCATCCAGGTTTTGTAATATCACAAAATGCATTTTTTATATTTTTAAAAAACGCACGTGCGTATGAGAAGTAACGGTTATGGAGTCGAGTTCTAGTCTATTTTTAAGAGTATGTCATCGTTTCAACGTCACAGACACTTGTTTTTCTCTGTTGTAACTTAGTGTCCATTTTCACGAGGGGCTGAAACTAAAGTCTGTGTCTGTAATGCTACTTCGTTCTCAAACTAATTTGTGTAACATTTTTATATAGTAGTGTCAATTTCCTGCTTGATACATTATTCTGTGTGATTATTAAGTTGTCAGTTTCTTTATTGAAGCTGCAGGAAGGTTTTACACGCCTGTGCTGGTTGCCATCAAACAGACGGAGTTGAAACCATATAGTTTGTAGTTCCCTGTGCATTCCCAAACCGGTGCCCCGCGACTGGCACATCAAAGGTCATGTTATGTGCTGTCTTGAGTGTGAGAATGAATGCCACACGATGAATGAATGTTTAACGACACCCTAGCACGAACAATACATCAGCTATTTGATGTCTAAGTATGGTAAATGCAAAGCATTAAGTGATGACCAACATCAATATAAAAATGTAAGAGGTAAATTAAAACACAGCGTAAGGAACTGTGCAAAAAGACAAATATCACAGATAGTATCATAGATAAAATTAAAATTTGGAATAAAAGTCAGTATCACAAAGAAATTGCAACAAAAGTTCAGGATGGAATCCAGATGATTCCAAAAAAGAAAGAAATGTTTCATTTAACGACGCACTCAACACATTGTATTGTCGTACCCTTGTCATATGGCAGCTGCGACAACCATGTTGAAATTCAGACTAAGTTATGTGAACCTCCGTTGCTCTTTAAGCCAAGAACAACGCTAAAGATTATTTATTTATTTATTTATTTATTTATTTTTTATTTATTTATTTTTATTTTCATTATCATATTTTATTTTTTCATTTATTCAGGGTTTTTTTATTATTAATTTTGTATTATTTTTTTTTTTTTTAAATTATTATTATTATTATTATTACTGTTATTGTTATTGTTATTATTATTATTATTATTATTATTATTATTACTGTTATTATTATTATTATTATTATTGTTATTATTATTATTATTATTTCTATTTGTTTATTTTACTTCCTTCTATTATTTCTTTTCTCCTTTTTTGTAGTAACGTTTATTAATATCATAACATTATTTGTATTATTATATAATGTGTATCCTATAACATTAATGTAAGGTAGTGATACCAGGGCCCACAACCCTGACATTACCGTATTTGTTTTCTGGGGACAATAAACTTTGAAAAAACCCCACAGAACCTCGGGTGGCAGAGAGGAGACTCGCCCAAGCAGCATTTTGTTAACCACGTTTTGGGAGTATCGCCTGATTTACCATATGTAAACCGATCTGTCTTTAGATGATACACATGCATGTTAGGCATATTTCCCTGTAAGAAAACATTACTGTGAGCGTCACCGAACACGCATTGTCCAATCAGTGTCAAACACAGTGCAGTATAGCGGAATCTGAGAAGTGCACCAGTGTGTTGGTGTCTTAACAGGTGGTCTCGCGGGTCTAGAACATCATCAACATTTAGACGAGGAACGAAAGAAGGAATCTCACTTTCCTGTCCTGGACGGTGGAGCCGGCATGGGTCGACACCTGCGCCCACGACAGGCGTGCGCTACAACATCTTGCTCTGAATGTGCACGTTAAAATCTATGAACTGATCTGACCTGTCAAAGGAATGTTTTACAGTGATTCACGAGTGCATGTCATCACAGCTGTATATATTCCATTGGGCTCTATCCTGTGCAGGTCAGTGTGGGATCGATCCCCGTCGGTGGGCCCATTGAGCTAAGGCCATGGTATGTACTACCCTGTTTGTGGGATGGTGCATATAAAAGAACCCTTGCTGCCAATTAAAAAGAGTAGCCCATGAAGTGGCGACAGCGGGTTTTGTCTCTCGGTATCTGTGTGGTCGTTAACATATGTCTTACGACATATAACCGTAAATAAAATGTGTTCAGTGCGTCGTTAAATAAAAAATTTCTTTCTTTTTTTCTTTCTTTCTATCCTGTGCAAGTGTTTTTTGGGCTAGTCTTGGGAGTGGCGGCCCTCCTACAGGCGATGCAGGAGGGATGAGGCCTCCTGTTACGGTTCTCCTACGAGAGTGGCGGTCCTCCTAAGGACGAACTGCATCTAGTATTCTGACAGAAGCACGTCAAACATGGGCGAGTGTTGTTGTGTTTGGCCATGTTGATTGTCTGGATGTGTTATATAGACTGCAGTGTTGTAGGATATGTTCGGGTGTTAAAACAAACTTTATTCGCCGGTGATGTCTAAGGCTGTGCCCAGGGGAGACATGCTTGAACGTTAATTCGACGTGGATACGTAAATAATGTCTTGTCCAGGATCTGTCCTCCGCTTGTTTAATATTATCAAAATAAAATGAATATCACAATATGGCATACAAAATTAAGATGCATACATATTTTCTTTCACCCATTACCCCAATGTGTCCAAAATTAACAAATGTTTGACATTCAGTAGCCGATGATTAACAAATCAATGTGCTCTAGTGGTGTCGTTAAACAAAACGAAGAAACAAAGATGGTGGCCATGTTGTATTTAGACAAAACGTTTTTTCAAGAAACCCCTTTTGTCGTGCAGTACAAGACTTTTTAAACTTATTATTCTAGAGTTAATTATGGAAAGATTATGCATGGGACCGATTCATTTTTAGTTATTTATTACAAATAAATGTGAAATAAAACAAAACGAAATATTGTAGCTGCAACTTTGACAATAGGACCTTTAACTTTCGCGATATTGGTCGCCAATGGAGAATGATTTAGATCGCTGCCACCACCACCATCATTGCTCTATCAGTTTGTAGCAACGAAACGACTTCCGTACTTTGAGACCGATTCATCACTCCGCGGCACGGGGTGTTAAAAACCCCACATAAACCTCTCAGGCCGTTATTAACGCATTTGTCTCGAGTATATTAAGTGGGTGAAAATGTCTCCAACATGTAGTTAATTCACTGATGTACATGCTAATATCGAATTTGCTTGCATATTACGCTGGCCGCCACTTACGTACATACGTAACGCTCATACGTCACGCAGTGTCACGGCTAATGTATGGGCTATCATCTGAGACATTCTTTAAGAAAAGTTGGGGCGGATTTAAAAAAAAAAAAAAAAAAGATAAAAAATTAAAATGACAGGGTTGTTATTAGGCTACATTAACTGGAGGTTTTGGTTGTTTTGTTTAACAAAACCACTAGAGCACATTCAAATTGGATGTCAAATATCTGATAATTTTGACATGTAGTCGTAGAGAGAAAACCCGCTACATTGTTTTCCACTAGTAGCAAGAGATCTTTGATATGCATCATCCCGCAGACAGGATATGACATACCACGGCGTTTGATATACCAGCCGTGGTGTACTGGCTGGGATAACTGGAGGTGGGCAGCAAGTTAAATATTTTTTTAAAACTCCCAATATTTTCACAAAACAGCATTCTGGATGTAAAAAAAATGTTTGGATGTCAAACATTTGGTTATTCCGACATATAGTCTTAGAGAGGAAACCCGTTACATTTTTTCCATTAGTAGCAAGTAATCTTTTATATGCTCCATCCCACAGACAGGATAACACATACCACAGTCATTGATATACCAGTCGTGGTACACTGGGTGGGACGAGAAATAGTCCAATGGGCACACCAACGGGGATTGATCCTAGACCGACCGCGCATCAAGCGAACGCTTTACGGTACCGCTGGGCTACGTTCCGCCCCTCTGGATATAAATGCATGAATTGTGGTTGTTTTAACAGTTTGACATTTTCGAGTTCTAGGCCACGCCCACATTCTAGAAATATCTACAGAATACATACCATTGGACATACTCATATATGAACGACATGGTTTTTTTGTTTTTTGTTTTTTTTAATGGAATGGAAAGGCAGCGAATAATAAAAACAAAACCTAATTAAAACCATTCTGATACAATGGCTTATATATATATATATATATATATATATATATATATATATATATATATATATATATATATATATATATATATATATATATATATATATACCCCGTGTCTGTGTTATAGCAGAACAATATTTTCTTCGATACATTCCACATAATTATGTCATTATCATTTAACACAACACGCGAGAGACAGCTGAGAGATTTAAATCAACACGCTTTGTGTATATTTTCTGATCATTTACAACACTGAGCGAATAGCAACATTCTTTTTTTCCCTTACATCAACAGATACTTTATTCTTACCAACGACATATTTACGTCACATCAAGTCTACTCGTCTGGTTAAGAGAACAAATTGGATTGGAAGTCGATTTCGGATAAGCAGAACCGTGACTGGTTTTCCACAAACACGGAAACCCAAAGCGTCCAGACGGCATTTCACGCTGTCTGTGTTTATACTTAAAAACTAAAATGGATCACTTGTTAACCGGGAACTAATTTTGAAAACGACAGCCTCGAATAATGTCAGCAATTAGGCCAAATTCTCGTGCTCGACGCGAATCTATGTGAGTTTAGAATCAATGTCTGCAAAAATCTTAAAGGTAGAGTCAACTCCAACAAGAGCCTTATGTGTTGGAAAGATGCATACCCGGACCACCAACACATACTGACACTTTAGCAAATGAAAAACGCGTAATTTTAGAGTTAATAAAAAAACATGATTATTCTTGCTAACTGGGGGCAGCCATTTTGTTTCGTTTTTGTGACGTCCGGTGGGATAGCTTGGGGCGAAGTGACGTTCGCTCCTGACCATCTCCTGTATGTACAGAGTAAACAAAACCAGAATTTTCGACAAGGCGCTTCTCTTTGATCAACCTGACTTGTAAAACAGCATAAATGACGTAATAATATAATAAACTATTTAACTAAATATATTTCAAGTTGCATTAACGGAACAAAATGGGGTTATAGTGTTTTTCTCCGTTTAATAATCCAAAGGAAAAATGTACACTATTACGCCTATTGATATGCTACGTTGGAGCAAAAACGACAACCCACGATACCCAAGTGATAATTTTCTTTTCTTTGGGACTACGTAATTGGTTAGTTCTGTGGTTTTAGATGGAAAAGTCTACTTAATCAATAGTTTTACAGAACTATTTACAGTAATAAACTATGTCCATTACAATTTTAAGGGCGACAGGTAATATTCCACAATACCGGTATGTATTTTTGTGTCTAGACAGCGTCAATTAATTGGCTCGTCTGGTTACCAATCAAATACACACCTGCCAATCAGGACTCAAAGGTAGAAGCAACTAACAGCATAGACCAATTAACTAAGAAAACACTCCGTGTATCATTTCAGTACGTAGGTTAATGCATGGGCAAAACATTGTTAATTGTTTCGACTTGTTGTGTAGCCACTTTGACAATGGTATTTTATTTTGTATTGAAAATTAATATATATAGTGCTGGATATACTTACTGTTGGCTTACTGGGATGTGTATTATTACAGAACATTGCAATGTATGACTATTTATCATCCCGCAAAAACCAGGTAGATTGTGTTTCTCTAGTTCTAAGGCTCATTCCTGACGTGACGCGTTAAGTATTACGTAACCACCAGCTCGCCAGAGGGCGTACTCACTGAGATGGTACAAAATGGCTGTTATATATAATAGTCGTCACATTTAACCGTTTTATTAATTAACTGTACGATTATATGTGTTGATATTAAGCAATAATGTGCATTATATATCGTTGAATATGCATACCAGGCCAAATGCCTTAATTGTCCTCTCCTTTAACAAGGAAAAAGACGTCGTAACAGATTTAAATGATATTCGTTTATTTCTAATGTTACGCGCAAAAGTCTTTTTTTTATGTGATTTAAAACAACATATACTTGCTACTTGCAAAATTATCCAAGAAGGTGTCAATCATTTACCTTTAAAATTGGAAAACAAAAGAAAAAACATTTACAGTTATATTGTTTAATTGTAAATTTAAAAATGTAATTTACTATTTAATATGTAGAACCTATGGTGATTTTTATGTAGGTCAATAATTTACCTTTAAAATTGGAAAACAAAACAAAAAACATTTACAGTTATATTGTTTAATTGTAAATTAAAAAATGTAGATTTTTATGTAGGTCAAACCACTGTAGATATATACCTATGCTGTAATGTACATAGACAACAACTCAATCAAATGGATTACGTTTCTTGAATGTTAAGAAACCTTTTCATTATTGTTTCAAAAACTAATTGTTAGTGTTTTTTTTTCTATACAAATAATTTTCTGAAAATAATATTGTTGTAGAAAAGAAAGAAAACTGGTTTTTTAATTTACTAAATCCTCCTCTAAATAGTAAAAAACTAGTGTGTGTGTTTGTGTGTGTGTGTGCGTGTGCGTGCGTGCGTGTATGTTTTGTGGTCTGGTCACAATTTTATTCTAGTGACGTCACTGTTGACTGTACATGCCCATTGGGCTATTTCTCATTCCAGCCAGTGCACCACGACTGGTACATCAAAGGCCGTGGTTTGTGCTGTCCTGTCTATGGGGTGGTGCATATAAAAGATCCCTTGTAGCTAATCGGAAAAAGTAGCCCATGAAGTGGCAACAGCGAGTTTCCTCCCTCAATATATGTGTGATCCTTAACCATATGTTCGACGCCATATAACCGCAAATAAAATGTGTTGAGTGCGTCGTTAAATAAACCACTTCCTTCTTTAACTGTTTATATATATTATAGAATATTCTAATGATATTTTATTACCGCTGCAGATATTGAGAATAACTGAAAAGGCTTTGGCTATTTTATTTTTAAAATAAATATAAAATGTGAACTTTGTTCAAATAAAGATAGATTCACCTCTAACAATGTTTGTAATGAACCGATATACGAAACGTGCGCACATACAATGGCGGGAAATACTCTTCTATTAAATAATTGAAAATCCTCGACCGTTAAATTTATTAATTTGAAATACATGAAATGGATCGGCAACCAGGATGTAGGCCTATGTAAATGCCTCTCCATGATATAATTTAACATAATACATTAATTGAAATAAATGATGAAAATGAAAGATAACATTACATAAATAACATTTCAGCCATTGCATACAAACTACAAATACTTTGTTAGATATAGAACTCGCATTCGTAAATATACATGAACTACGTGTGTAAACCATATATAATACAAATTTCAAGCGAAACATGCAAATGGTGCACCAGACTAATATAATAATAACAACATATACACATGAACTACAAGGTGAACGATGTCATTTACATTACAATATGTTCTGAATTTTATGTTAGCCAGACGCATCAAACATGAGAAATAGGCGGCACTGATTAACGAGAGAGAGAGAGAGAGAGAGAGAGAGAGAGAGAGAGAGAGAGAGAGAGAGAGAGAGAGAGAGAGAGAGAGAGAGACAGAGATACAGAAATAGACAGAGGATGGTTTTGAAAATACATATACAATTACAAGAGGCCGAATATAGACGTCGTAGTTAGTGAACATATTAATATATGTAGTGGGGGAAATTCAGCATATTCCAGATCTATAAATTTGGGGAAGGCAACCGTGTTCAAAGGTAACTGAAAGAAAGTCAGATTGTTTATATATTAAAACACTGTCTTAATAGAAAGAAATAGTTTACTTAACGACTCACTCAACACATTTTATTTACGGTTATATGGCGTCAGACATATGGCTAAGGACCACACAGAGTTTGAGAGGAAACCCGCTGTCGCCACTACATGGGCTACTCTTTCCGATTAGCAGCAAGGGATATTTTATTTGCGCTTCCCACAGGCAGGATAGCACAAACCATGGCCTTTGTTGAACCAGTTATGGATCACTGGTCGGTGCAAGTGGTTTACACCTACCCATTGTGCCTTGCGGAACACTCACTCAGGGTTTGGAGTCGATATCTGGATTAAACATCCCATGCCTCGACTGTGATCCGAACCCAGTACCTACCAGCCTGTAGACCGATGGCCTACCACGACGCCACCGAGGCCGGTCTGTCTTAATAGTATATGGAACTTGGACAACTGGACAATCAGTGACGTAAACGTATGTAAATATATATAGATATACAGATGATGTGTATAGATACATGACGTTAAAACTTGAAATAATTATGTACTATACGGTATGATGCACATAGGTTAAAAACAGTTTGACGACACCACTGGAGCACATTGATTAATTCATCATCGACTATTGGATGTCAAACATTTGGTAATTCTGACACGTAGGCATCAGAGGAAACCCACTACATTTATCCTAATGCAACAAGGGATCTTTTATATGCACTTTCCCAACGACTGGTTGGAACGAGAAAAACCCAATCAGTTGAAGGCGTACATGCTCCCATTTCTGTATAGGACATGCTGGCTTTTGCCCAAATTAAACTAAAGTGCCCGAATCTGGATACCAGCATCTGTTCATATTAGCATTACTACCAAACAGCGATTGCAAACGAATCACTACGCATTTTAACATGGATTACAACTAATTTTGAGGATAGAATGATGGAAACAATGGTAAAATGGTCTCAGGAAAGCACATTTTGCCAGAATATCTGCATAATGTTTGTCCGAATATGAGGTTTTGCCCCAGCACTAGGGAAGACAATATTGTTAAACTTATCAAATTTGTTTATAATAGCAAATGTTAATCAATGTGTAGAACAAACAAATTAATTCCAGTGAATATTACAACTCCAATTGTCAAATTTATCAATTTTGTTTATAATGATCTAAACAATCGGTCAAATGAATGGCTTTTATTTTTTTCCAACATATATGCGTTATAATCTAAAGCACCTTATTGAAAAATAAGCTTTTAATCAATGTGTAGAACAAACAAATTAATTCCAGTGAATTGTCCAACTTATCAATCTTGTTTATAACGGCCAAAACAATGGGACAAATGAATCAGTTTTTCTGTCCAACATATATGCGTTATAATTGAAAGCACACTACAAAAAAAAAATCAAAAAAAATCAAGCTTTTAATCAATGTGTAGAACAACCAAATTAATTCCAGTGAATATTAGAACACCAACTGTCAAACTTAATAATTTTGTTTATACCTGCCATTGTTTTAATGGGTGATTATGAATCGCTTTTCTTATAATCTAAAGCACATTTTTTTTAAATCAAGCTTTTAATCAGTGTATAGAACAAACAAATGAAATAATAATTAAAAAAAAAACAGAAGAAAAAATAAGAAGAAGGAGAAGCAGAAAAGTGATTGTCAAATATAATAGAAAGTATCAATTTCGTTTGTAACGGACGCGCGGAGCAATACGCGGAGATTTCATAAGCTCGTTTGTCACTGTCTCTCGTCTGACAGAACTATTCCCAGAACCCTCAGCGCGATATCTTCCGTTTCCCATGCAGCAACTCGAAAATTGAAATTTCGAACTCTAGAGAAACGGAAAAGGATTCCAGTGACCATATTTGATGCGGCTCATCACTCAAGTGTTTAATAAAAATGGATTAAAAAACTACCGAAGAATATTGGATTCTGTTTCTGCAGAGAAAAGGAAAACAAGAGAATGAAAATTGGACAGCCTGGCCTTTCGAAAAGTCGAAATATTTATCTTTTTTACACACCCGTTGGTGAGAACACCATGCATTATTTTTGATAACACATGGGTTGTTAACACGCGTACGTACGTGTGTTAACAATTTCAAGACATACGACTGGCTGCTCCCAGGTGATGACCAGATCACCAGCGTCATGCAGCCAATGCAAAACAGCACGGTGGAAATAGATTACACTGTGACGTATAGTTAACCTGACAATCACGTGCCTGTGATGCGTAAGTTCGCTACATGTGCAACGGCTGTAAATAACTTTTAGTCGAAAAAGATGTTAAAATTTGCTTAAAACCTGGTTTTTGAGGATATATAAGAAATAGAATAATACATTCGTGTCAGTTAGATACCATTTATCTCACAACTCGTTGTTTAAAAACATATCAAACTCGCTCCGCTCGTTAGATACATTTTAAAACAACTCGTTGTGAGACAAATGGTATCTAACGGCCACTCGTGTATTATTCTCTATATCTATACCCCGACCAAACTCCCCTAAAAGAGTCTTTTGCTAATAATTTCAGTAAAGTGTTTTAGAAATAACTGATATATTCTGTTTTTGAGTTCAATTTGTAAAAAGACTTTATTAAAATATAAATAAATATACTTGGATGTAAACAAGGTTGTGTAGCTATAGTTCAGATAGAACAGCTGCTAATTATTTTATATTATCAGGAATTTCAATAAACGAAACAATTAAATAACAACAACAACAACAACAACAAAAACCCCACACACACTCCAAAAACCCTAAATAAATCCTAAATAAAAAAACCCAAGACAACAACAACAAACTTACAAGGAAGTTTAATTCCAATTTGAAACATTAAGAGAATGTCTGAGGAGTTACTTTGCAATGCAAAAATAATAATATAATAATATAATATTAAAACAAAGTACCCCCCCCCCCCCCCCCCCCCCCCCCCCCCCCCCCCCCCCCCCCCCCCCCCCCCCCCCCCCCCCCCCCCCCCCACCCCCCCCCCCCCCCCCCCCCCCCCCCCCCCCCCCCCCCCCCCCCCCCCCCCCCCCCCCCCCCCCCCCCCCCCCCCCCCCCCCCCCCCCCCCCCCCCCCCCCCCCCCCCCCCCCCCCCCCCCACCCCCCCCCCCCCCCACCCCCCCCCCCCCCCCCCCCCCCCCCCCCCCCCCCCCCCCCCCCCCCCCCCCCCCCCCCCCCCCCCCCCCCCGAAAACAAAGAAATAAAGCACAAGCACAATCCCCGACCAAAAACCATAAAATAAAATCAACTTAAATTAAAGGGACATTCTTGAGTTTGCTGCATTGTAAGACGTTTCTCTTAAAGGGACATTCCTGAGTTTGCTGCATTGTAAGACGTTTCCGACTAATAAAATAGTTCTACGATTAAATTTACATATTAAATACATTTTCTTGTTTAGAATATCAGTGTCTGCATAACCAAAGTGTTTCTGGTCATCTTAATATTTGTAAGAAACCCATACTGGATTTTGTCTTCAAATAATTTCGTACGTATGAAAAAAAAAAAATTGGGAAATAAAATGAAATTTAACCTAGTACAAATATTAGAACGATCAGAAACATGTTTAATTTTATAGCCTGTAATAATTTATGCAGAAAAATAATTTTTGATATGTAATTATAATCGTTAAAAAGTCAATGACATCTTAAAAATTGTCGCAAACTCAGGAATGTCCGTTTAAATATTTTAAAAAGACCCCATAAGCAAAGGAAAATAACCACATTGTTTCCGACTGCTTTAAAACATAAAAACGGAACAATCACGTAACGGTTTTAATAATTTTAACAAATCCAGTAATAGAATATTTATCGGCCATTAGCAGATGTGACCGGAGTGATGGCGATAATTAAATCTCAAATTTTATACCCTCGTCATTAAATGGAACCACCTTCTTGTCTTGTGATTTCTCAAAAGAATATTTAAAAACAATTTTTTTGGAAACAAGACGGTTCATTAACGCGAAAAGCAGACGGCCGGTTGTCACTTAAAGGGAGATAATTAGTCCCTGAGGGTTACAACATCACAAAGACGTTGTAATTTATCCAAAATCTTCTGCGTTGTTCCTCTTTATTAAACTCTCTTTTACAGGACATCACATTAAATGCTACTAATATGCTAATTTATAGCACAAAAGCCCACATTCCAAATACCTTTTTAGAGTTATAATTTTTGTTAATTTACATCATCTAATATTTTAAATTAAATAGGTAGTTAGCCAGACACTAATAGATAAGCATATTGATATATAGGAAGCTAGATAACACACTATTCATAGATAATCACAAACACACACACACTCTCGCGCGCACACACACACACACACACACAGAGTGAGAGAGAGAGAGAGAGAGAGAGAGAGAGAGAGAGAGAGAGAGAGAGAGAGAGAGAGAGAGAGAGAGAGAGAGAGAGAGAGAGAGAGAGAGAGTATACAACTGGTTGTCACTAAGTAAGTACGGGCGGTGGCGGTGTCTCATAGTAGAACTGTGTACGGGTAAATGTAAGTGGCGATTTCTCCTAGTAGAACTGTGTACAGGGAAATGTTAGTGGCGGTGTCTCCAGGTAGAACTGTGTACTGGTAAATGTTAGTGGCGGTGTCTCCGAGTAGAACTGTGTACTGGTACATGTACGTGGCGGTGTCTCCGAGTAGAACTGTGTACTGGTACATGTTAGTGACTGTGTCTCCGAGTAGAACTGTGTACTGGTACATGTTAGTGGCGGTGTCTCCGAGTAGAACTGTGTACTGGTACATGTTAGTGGCGGTGTCTCCGAGTAGAACTGTGTACAGGTAAATGTTAGTGGCGGTGTCTCCGAGTAGAACTGTGTACTGGTACATGTTAGTGGCGGTGTCTCCGAGTAGAACTGTGTACAGGTAAATGTTAGTGACGGTGTCTCCGAGTAGAACTGTGTACTGGTAAATGTTAGTGGCGGTGTCTCCTAGTAGAACTGTGTACGGGTAAATGTTAGTGGCGGTGTCTCCGAGTAGAACTGTGTACAGGTAAATGTTCGTGACGGTGTCTCCGAGTAGAACTGTGTACGGGTAAATGTGTTATCCTGTCTGTGGGATGATGCATATAAAAGATCCTTTGCTACTAATGGAAACATATAGAGGGTTTCTTCTCTAAGACTATATGTAAAAATTACCACATGTCTGACATCGAATAGCCGATAATTAATAAGTGAATGTGCTCTAGTGGGGTTGTTAAACAAAAACACACTTTCTTTAGGAATATACGTCGACAATCCCATAATATGCATGGCTCCAACGGAACTCCGTAGATCTAGCTTTCTGCCACACGTGAACGAGAGGAAACTTGATCCCCAGAGAGACGTGTTTCCGTCAAGTTGGAGCACCGTGTTGTCCGGGGTGGACAGTCGGAGAAACAGCCGAAGCCGTGTACTCCCCAAAGTCCTGTCACATTTTGCACGAGACGCGCCGCCGTTCTGTGCAGGTGCACACGAGAGGTTTCCCGCGCTCCTAACAATTCTCGACTTTCTCTCAAGAGGGTCGGTCATTTCCGGACCAGCCCACCTGACTCCGTTTTGGTGCTATTTTTAGCAACACGTGCACATTTTGCGACAGCTTCCGATTTTAGCAAAAGTTAAAAGTTTTTTTATTTTTGTTTAATGACACCACTAGAGCATTTGATTTATTTATCATCTTCTAGTGAATGTCAAACAGTTTGGTAATTTTGACATATACTCCTACAGAGGAAACCCGCTCAATTTTTTCATTAGTAGTAAGGAATTTTTTTATATGCACCATATAACAACAACAGTACAGCACATACCGCGACATTGGCTGGGTCGAGATATGGCACAATAAAACTATATTTTTGTAATATTCTAAGCACATCAGGACGATCAGTCCAAAAAGTTAAAAAACCCTAAAATAATAACCACAATCACTCTTAGTATCTAGGTAATAGCTTGTGTAGTATTGTAGTATAATGCCAACTTAGTCTAAACAGGGTACATATGACTTTAAATGATCGTTAAATATTAGTGACTTAATTATTATTATAATAGTAGTCAGAAAGGTTTTCTTTTGACAAATTAATTACCATATTTGTTTCTTTGTTAATCCATTCTTTTAACTCGTGGCCAGTGGATATTTTTGGCTTTTTTATGGTACAAAATATATAAGTTTTTGTTTTGTTTTACGAAGCGTACATTTTCTGAAACCACTTGTCAAGGACACTTGCTAACATATAATATCCAGAAGAGAGAGAGAGAGAGAGAGAGAGAGAGAGAGAGAGAGAGAGAGAGAGAGAGAGAGAGAGAGAGAGAGAGAGAGAGAGAGAGAGAGAGAGAGAGAGATGGATGGATGCAAAAAAAAGAGACAAAAATAAAGAAATGTTTTATTTAACGGGGCTACTCTTTTCGATCAGCAGCAAGGGATCTTTTATATGCACCATACCACAGACAGGGTAGTACATACCACGGTCTTTGATATACCAGTCGTGGTGCACTGGACAGAACGAGAAATAGCCCAATGGGCCCACCGACAGGGATCGATCCCACACCGACCGCGCATCGAGCGAGCGCTATATCACTGGGCTACGTCTGGCCCCCTGGATGGATGGATGCATGGATGGATGCCAGTGACGGATCCAGAAGATCCATTTATGGGGGCCCCAATGACATGAGGCGGAATGCCGAGGAAAACTTTGGGGAGGTTTGGAGGAGGGTCGTATAAAATGAAAATTAATATATAATAAAATTATAACTGTCGCAAAATTTATGGAGGTCCCGGGCCCCTTCTCCTCGCTAGATCCGCCTCTGGATGGATGGATGGATGGATGCATGGACAGATAGACAGACATCGTAAGTGGACACTATATGCAATAAAACTATATTTCCATTAATCCTAAAGCGTTGATGTTATTCAGAAATGTTGACATGGCGACGTCGTATATCTCGTGAAATACCGAGAGCGGCCGGTAGATAATGACATGATATGTACATGTCCCCACCCACGACCGCACGTCACGTGTGTAATATGCACGGTCATCGAGTTCATCCTGGGAAAGTGACATGTATTTGAAACTGACACCCATCAAAGCCAGCGAGGTTCAGGAAATGTACATAAAAAAGCAACGGACTCGCTCCTTAGGCAGTTCGTGTTTTGGTGGCCTATCTCTCTTAGCGGAGCGATCTTTGATCATAATTCAACATGCCTATGTGATTCATACATTAGGCCCCGGGCCTTCGATCAGACGGCGGCGTCCCTTTGATCTTTAAACCAATAACTGGAAATATCGCATTATGTGCATAAATAGAAAGTTGAAAGAAAAAACCCACAGTTGCACATAAAGAAATTTTGACCGTTGCGTAATAAAAATATATATCCGGAAATTTAAAAAGCATGTTTGCAAAAACAAAACAAAAAACAACGTCGCAGCAACATCATAATTGATTGCTCATTAATTAAAAGAATAACTGATTCCTAAAAAATATATTTCTGTGCCAGACTGCCAGTCGATTCTGAGTATAATGAACGAAGAAAAAAGAAACACGAAAAGCTTAATATATATATATTTCATGATCAAATTAATTCAGTAAATTAGAAAACAGATGAGATTTAAAGTAAATTAGAAACTAAATTAATATTCGCGTTTCTTTTAGTGTTCATTATATTTTTTCTTGTTCCAACCAGTTCACCACAACTGGACAAATGTCGTGGTATGTGCTTTCCTGTCTGTGGGAAAGTGGATATAAAAGATCCCTTGCTGCATTAAGAAAATGTAGCGGGTTTCCTCTATTGACTACGTGTCAGAATTACCAAATGTTTGACACCCAATAGCCGATGATTAATAAATCAATGTGCTCTAGTCGTGTAGTTAAACAAAGTAAACTTTAACTTTTTCTTAATCTGGTAATAAAGCACTCGCTAGATACGCAATCAGTCTGGGATCGATCCCCATTGGGGCCCACTGGGCCATGTCTCGCTCTAGCCAGTGCACCACGACTGGTATACCAAAGGCCCTGATATGTACTATCCTGTCTGTGGGATGATTGGTGCATATAAAAGATCCCTTGTTACTAATGGAAATATGTAGTGAGTTTCCTGTCTAACACTATATGTCACAATTATCAAATGTCACATATGTCACATTATCAAATGTCACAAATTATCAATAGCTGATGATTAATTTCATTTCATTTCAACTTATTTTCTTGCTTACATCCAATTAAGGTTCAAGCACGCTGTCCTGGGCACACACCTCAGCTATCTGGGCTGTCTGTCCAGGACAGTGGGTTAGTTGTCAGTGGTTAGCGAGAAAGAAGAGGGTGTAGTGGTATTTAAAACTCACTCTGGGTTGGAGCCGGTACCTGGCTGCGACCCCAGTACCTACCAGACGTATGTCCGATGGCTTAACCACGATGTATAATCGGCCTCGGTTGTTTAGTGATTAATTAAACTGGTAGGTACTGAGTTCGCAACCCGATACCGGCACCAACACAGAGCGAGTTTAACGGCCCAATGGGGAGGTGTAAGTTCTCTGCATCTGCTTCCCGGCGTGTTCCTGTCTGTGGGAAAATGCATATAAAAGATCCCTTGCTGCTAATGGAAAAAGTAGCGGGCTTCCTCTAATGACTCAAATGAGTCAAATGACCAAATGCTTGACATCCAATGTCCGATGGCCTAACCACGACACCACCGAGGCCGGTGATGATTAATAAATCATTGTGCTCTAGTGGTGTCGTTTATTTGAAACAAAACAAACTTTAAAACAAACTTTTCCTCTATAAAACTGATGTCCCAACCCAACCCAATCATGTGTGTCACGGTCGTATTCACTGAAGAAGGTGGGACGTAACCCAGTGCTATCGTACCAACCAGTGCACCACAACCAAAAAAATATACATTTTGTAGGCATACATACATATTTATATTTAAAATAATATAATGTGCACACTGCGGGGAATGGTATGTAGCATCGGGTTACAATCGATAAAATTCTATAGTAAATGGGTAATGCATGCATAGCAATAAATACAAACATATCATGTATCAATGTTGTCTCTTCTATGCGTGGTAGCAGTGTTCAAATACTTACACAATTTAATTAGCTGTTTTGAATTGTCGCTGAACACTAGTTACGTTAATTTAAATGTTGATGGTTTATTATAATAAAAAAGGTTTAATATATTTATCCCTTATGTTACTGAAGAAAGGACACACTAGAACAAAGTGATATTCGTCTTCTACTACATTCATTTTGCACAGACGACAAATTCTATTATTCCTGTCAATATTGTGGTATCTGCCCGTTTCTATAAAGAGATTATGGGAAGATAATCTATATTTACTCAAAATATGTTTGTATTTCAAGGCAATAGGTTTCTGAGGATAAGGTTGTAAGCAATAATTATTAACAACGAATTTGTATAACAGATATTTTGGAGAATTGTTGAATACAGCATACATAGATTGGATAAATTGATCAGTCATTCTCTGTTTGAATAGTGATATAAATGTATTGCGATTTTCTACATTTTGATTATACCATATGTGACCAAAACCATTAGTGAGAAGCAGGTCTCTTATTTACAAGACCCCTTGCTACTAATGAACAAATGTAGCGGGTTTCCTCTCTAAGACTATATGTCGAAATTATCACATGTTTGACATCCAATGATGATGATGATAAATAAATCAAATCAGGGAAATTCCCTAAAAAAAATAGACTAGAGCTCGTTTCCACAACCGTTGCTTCTTTCAGACGCACGTGCGTTTTTAGAATTATGAAAACATTAATTTCGTGACATTACAAACAGGATAACCATAAACACTTCGGATGTATGCAAATGGATAATCTAAACAACAAAATGTAAGTAAGGTCTGATATCAATGATAAAAAAAACGGCTTTAAAAGTTAAAAATATGCCTTAGTGTTTAAAAACTAGGGTCTGTCACTTTAAGAAAAATACTACACGGAAAGCACGCGCAATACATTATTTTCGGAGGTGCGACCGAGTCTTTTAAAACTATATATACCCAACTACTTGATAGCCATGTACAGAGATGGGCAACATATTGATGTATTTTGTTTCATTGGTGTTTTGTCCACCAGCTTCCGCGATTTTGTCCTCCTCACAAGAAAACCGACAGGAGAAGAGATCATCAATCATACTCGACCCGTGCACCAGAGACCGAGAACAGGTTCACGACAGGGCAGAAACAAGATGGCGGGTCGCGCGGACACGCGGAGTGCGACTGTCTCTTTAATCTACCCTTTCCCTTTGAAACAAAACACCGAACACCCCGCGTTCGTTGCGCGGAAGCTTCACAAAACGCCCCCCTCCCCTCGAAACACGCCACTGAGCGCGCCAAATTACGTCTCGTCCCTTTTACGTGGACGACTTTGATGAACGAGACTAATGTCAAGGTCGGCCGTCTCTAATGGCGACTGGTCATCGGTCGCTGGTCCCGGGACCCAACCCTTATTCTTCTGTTGTAAACTCCACCGTCGTGGTGTGATTTACGACTTGGTGTGGGGGGAAATTAGGGAAAATCAATTTTATTCAAATCGGAGTCGAAAATCTATTGTACTGCACGCGTCTGAGAAAGTAGTCACCGTCTATAGATGCGTTTTAATTCTCTGCCGAAGGCCATTTTAAAAAGAGAAAAACGAACGGGTTCCTTTAACGGCGCCGCAATCTGCATATTTTATTATTGATGAAATGCGAAAAGCAACACGACGCAAATGGCCGCATTGATGCGCGTGCTCTGCAACCGGAAGTAGTGGACTATCTAGAAATAACTTTCTACACGGCTAATCTTCGATTCATTATTGCGGACTAAAAACTGGGAAGCAAATTGATCAAGATCGGTCTGTGTAGACGTTTAATAGATGAAAGTGATTTATGGTCATTTTCCGTTCAATAAAAATCATTACTTTATATTCAAAACCACTTTGGTGTTCGTTCACATGCTGGAGTGATGAAGGTAAAAACTTACGTTACTGAAATCCGAACACTGGTTTACTTGTCTGCCTAAAGTTTTGTTCCATGGAGAAAACAATCTCATTAAAATTAGCTCCACTAGTACATGTGGATCTAATAGCAGCCCGTTGGAGCTCATGTCCAGTTGACCTTTCATTCGACAAATCAAAACCTTACTTGCAAAATCATGCCAGTTATTTGAAAATAATTTGAAAACATTCGGGATTATGCCGAGGGTATACGAAATGATTCGGGTGAATTATGAAGCATGCCGGAAACTAATTGCAATATAAAATGTTATATAAAATGTGTTTCAAGACAAAAAACAACAACAAAAAACACACAAAAAACCCGTGATGGTATAGCAATAAAATCTGTTTTTACTAGTATACAATCCAGAGTTTATTACTGCACTTTTCCACCTGTTTTTTCAATGTTGTTGATATAGACCAACAAGTTCGCCTATTGCATAAATAGTCTCGCCCGATATTTTTAGAATTTGTATGCTCCCGAATAACGCTATAAAAAGGCGAAGTGTAATTGGTCGATATTTAAATTGTTATTTATAGATGAAATGTCACCTGGACATGGGAGTCCACGCAATGCTGTTAGATCTACTGGTAGACCCAGTAGAGCTAATTTTAATCAGATTGTGGATAAAAGTACTCTTGTCGAGTGTTTCCGGAAAAGTTGAATGTGTTTAGGTTTCCATCGGTAACACTCGTTATGATCATAGTATTATCGGGGGTGGGGTGTGGGTGTGTGTGTTGGAGTGTGTATGTGTGTGGTGGGGTGTGTGTGGATGTATGGTATTTGTTTGTTTGTTTGTTTGTACCATACATCACATTACCATACCATGCCATGCTATACCATACCCTACCACACCATACCACACCACACCACACCACACCACACCACACACCCGATAGTAATACCACACATCACCACACCCCCGGTAATAACACCACACCACACCACACCCCACCCCACACCACACCACACACCACACCACACCACACCATATAAGACATACAATATTATACCACGACATTACACAGCATACCTTACAAAACCTAACTATACCATACCAAGCCATACAATATTATATATCAGATATATTTCTTAAATTAAAGCACCTTTGACCTTTTTGTCAAGAAAAAAAGAAGTAATTTATTTCAAATTTCATCAGTCTTCCGACTTAACAGATTGTTTTCTACATCAAGAGTAAAACACAATGCATTGTTGTATTAGAAAATACATTATATCGAAGATGAGGAACTCGACGTCATTTTACATTACTGGACCATTAGTATGTTAGGTACCAGCTCTGTTTCAACCAATGAGGAAACGGCTAAAACGGTCACGTGACAAACACAACCTGCTTTGACCGCCAGCTGCGGTCGTAGCTGCACGGAAAGCGAGTGGGACAGGGACTGCAGGAGCTCAATCACGGAGACACAACGTCGGCGTGCACGTTTTTTTCCAGCTCAATTTGAAGACGGTTTTACGCCGTTCGTTGCCTGGTCATTTCCCCAAAGACTAAAGTCTTTCCGTGTTACCAGAAGCATCCCTCACAGTTGAGAAAACAGAAAATCGCTCATTTATCTTCCAACGTGACAGCCCACTTTTCCGAAGACAACCACGCAATTTGCAAATCCATATACCAATGGTGCTTCCCCCCAGCCCCAAGGACCCTAGACGAACCGGGTTTGTTGGGGTTTGTTAGCATTTTGTTTTAGTATAATTCATTTAAAGTTAAATGAGAGAGAGAGAGAGAGAGAGAGAGAGAGAGAGAGAGAGAGAGAGAGAGAGAGAGAGAGAGAGAGAGAGAGAGAGAGAGAGAGAGAGAGAGAGAGAGAGAGAGAGGATGGTTTTGAAAATACATATACTACTATTTTTGGTGTTTGCTCCTCTACTATTAAAATATTTTATTTTTGTTTCTTTCATTGTTATAACGAACATTCGTAAAATACAAATCCTTTGATATTTCACGCATGAAAAACAAGACAAACTTTGAGTTGTGAACAGTTCAAAATGTATCTAGTTCCTAGAACGGGATCAGTACAATAAGTGTAGCTGTCTGACAGGTCCTTTGTTTGTTAACAAAATCATTTTAGAAAGAATACGCTTATACTACAGTTTAAAACCCCGAACAACATCATCATCATCATCAACAACAACAAACAACAGCAACAACATTAAGGCCTATTAACAGTATGTTCTGTTCCAACCAGTAACTGGTATATGAAAAGGTTGTGGTATGTGCTGTTCTGTCTATGAGAAAGCGCAAATAGAAGATCCTTTGCTGTCAATAGACAAATATAGCGAGTTTCTTCTGATGACTATGTGTCAGAATTACCCATGTTTGACATCCACTAGCTGAAGATTAATTAATCAATGCGCTCTACTTGTGGTGCTCTACTTGTGGTGCAGTGGTTGGAACAACAATCAGTTGAATGGATCCATGGAGGTGGTTCGATCCTGCAACGCAAGTTCCTCAAGCGAGCACTCAACCAACTGAGCTAAATTCCGCCACTTCACCACAGAGCAGCCTAACATTAAATGAATGTAATAGAATGTAAAGCCACTAAAACTGTTCGCGAGCACTCGATCTCCTGAACTCACCATTAAATTAATTTAATAGAATATGAATTCACTAAAACTGTTCGCGAGCGCTCGACCTCCTGAACACACAACTGATATATATATATATATATATATATATATATATATATATATATATATATATATATATATATGTATACATTTTTAATTTTTTTTCCCCCTCCCCGAACAATTGTAATCTTTCACGAACATTAGCGGATGTTCCCGGAGATTACCGAACTGCCTCATAATTGGCTTGTAGGTGTTTCCACGCTAGATGGGATAGATGGGTTTTATCTCGATGTCATCAGCCTATCTGTGGACGATCTCTGTGGAGAAATTTACTATACTTGCTACAGATTGGACGAGGCAAACTCGATGACAGCACAGCACGTTATCCGTTGCATTCCACAACTACAGTCTAAGACAACGCGATTGTTCTCAACTACAGTCAGAGACAAGACATCTACGATACCCTATCAACACAAGGTACAGAATTCCGCTGAAATATTTGACTACAATCAAAGACAACGCATCTTTCATAGCGTATCAGTACAAGGTAAAGAATTCCATTAAAGTTAAAAAAAAAAAATATATATATATATATACGGTCAAGATCGTACCTGACGGTGGGGCGGCGGTGGCTGTGTTGCTCTCGTTTGGGGGGGGGGGGGGGGGGGGGTCCGATGACTGTTTGCTGGTGGGGGGGGGGTGGGGTCCGATGACAGTTACTCCCCACAATAAAAAGTTAAAGTTTGTTTTTGTTTGACGACGCCACTAGAGAATATTTATTTATTTTAATCATCGGCTATTGGATGTCAAAACATTTGGCTATTCTGACATATAGTCTAAGAAAGGAAACCCGCTACATGTGTCCTTTAGTGGCAGCTGATCTTTTTATTTTATATGCACCATCCCACAGACATGATAATACATGCCATGAGCATCGATATACCAGTATATTAAAGGCCGTGGTATGTACTACCCTGTCTGTTGAATGGTGCATATAAAAGATCCCTTGCTGCTAATCGGAAAGAGTAGCCCGTGTAGTGGCGACAGCGGGTTTCCTCTCAAAATCTGTGTGGTCCATAACCATATGTCTGACGCCATATAACAGTAAATAAAAATGTGTTGAGTGTGTCGTTAAATATTTCTTTCTTTGATATACCAGTTGTGGTGCACTGGATCTAACGAAAAATATCCCAATGGTTCCACCGACGGGGATTGATCCCAGACCAATCGCGCATCAGACGAGCGCTTTACCACTGGGCTACGTCCCGCCCCCCCCCTCCCCCCCCCCCCCCCCCATAAATACGAAAAAGAAAGAATGGACGTTTATCGACACTCCAATACGTAAAACATATCGGCTACTAGGTGTTAAACTTCAGCATAATTATAAAGGTATGGATAGATGAAGGACTAATATTAGTATATACATTACAAATTAAATAAAGTGCCAATTTGTTTGTTTGTTTAAAAGAGCTGGGTATTTTAAGTAGAGAACACCATATGATTCGCTATTTTTGTTTGTTAATTATTTATTATTATTATTTTAAAAGAAATTTGTTGGTTTAAAAAAAATATATACATACTTTTTTTATACCGACACCTCTAGCTATTTTAGGCTAAATAACACCCTGACTGTATAAGCATTACATATATTGTAAACCCCCCCCCCCCCCCCCCCCCCCCCCCACAATACAGACACAAGCTCACATAGCATGTAAAGCGCTTGCCTGATACTCGGTCGGTCTAGGATCGATCCTCGTCGGTGTGCCCATTGGGCTATTTTTCGTCCTAGCCAGAGCACCACGGCTGGTATATCAAAGACCGTGGTAAGTACTATCCTGTTTATGGCATTATGCATTTAAAAGATCCATTGCTTCTAACGGAAAAATGTAGCGGTTTTCTTCTCTAAGATTATGTCAAAATTACATCGAATAGCCGACGATTAATTAATGTTCTCTAGTCGTGTCGTTAAACAAAATAAAACAAACTTTATTTTTTAACTTTTTCTTTTTCCTGACCACAACACACCAACATAGGTCGTGCTCCTTTAACGAACTAGCGGCGGAGAGGTACGAACAACGGCGAATGTGTCCGACACGCGCATCCCAGCATTGATGAACAAACGAGAAGCAAGGCTCATTTATCTTTTTCGACATTTCCGACTCTCTTCAAAATTACCCTTATTTCGCTACAAATTCCTGATAAATGGTCTTCGCATGGCTATTTTTCCGTTGCAGGAAATTGTAAAAGGATTTAGCGAAGTTCCGTAAACTGCAGGTTTTCTTTCGTTTTACTAGAAGAAGTTTTTAAGCGGAGAATGATAAAGACAGTTACTAAATTGTACGTAGAGGCTGTCAGTGATAGCAGTTCTGTGGATTTAAAGAGATGTATAAAATAGTAGATAGAAAAAAGTGAGAGAAAGCGTGAGAGATAGGAAGAGTGTGGTGGTACAGAGAGAGAGAGAGGGAGAGAGAGAGAGAGAGAGAGAGAGAGAGAGAGAGAGAGAGAGAGAGAGAGAGAGAGAGAGAGAGAGAGAGAGAGAGAGAAAGAGAGTGTGAGAGAGAGATAGTGTGTGAGAGAGATAGAGAGACAGAGAGAAGAAAAGAAAATGGGAGAATAAGAGAAAGAAAGAACATGGGTGACTGACAGATGGAGGAAGAGGAAGACATAGTAGAAGAAGAAAGGATGAATGAGAGAGAGAGAGAGAGAGAGAGAGAGAGAGAGAGAGAGAGAGAGAGAGAGAGAGAGAGAGAGAGAAATGAGCGAAGGACAGAAACACGAGACGACGAGGAAGTAGACAAAGAACTACAGACAGACGGATGAACAGACAGAAAGACCCAGCACTGCAGGGTGGGTAGAAGAGAGTGGAAAAGAATGAGATGGGTGATACGCTACTTGATTATTTTGTTGTCCACACCCACCATACTTTCTCACGATGTAGTACTTCTATCAGAAGCAAAATGTCTCTTTGTAGTTTCATATACTACACGCCTACACGGAAACTTAGGCGCTTTGAAGTGCTAAACTACGCCGTGTCGTGAAGTGTAGTTCTGAACCTCGTGACACGACTGGTACCAATATTTTATACTTCCCGTAGACCGATACCGACAGAATATTTACGTCTGAGTAAAACTCTTTCTCCATAATGTATTGTTTTAGTAGCGTGGGAAGACAGGGTATGGCGGAACGTTGGTGTATGAACCAATCTATCAGATTCAGTTTTAACCTCGGCCAGACGGAAGCGTATTTTAGACTGGTCCTGGGATCATACAAAGTTTGTTTTGTTTAACGACACCACTAGAGCGCACTGATTTATTAGTCATCGGCTATCGGATGTCTTACATTTGATAATTTTGACATACAGTTTTAGTGGCACAGTTTGTTTTGCTTAACGACACCACTTAGCGAGTTCATCCTGGCATCTCGCGCACATCGTTGACATTTGAAGTCGAATTTTTAAAATAAAGAAAGTTTGATTTGTTTAACGACACTATTAGAGCACATTGGTTTATTAATCATCGGCTGTCGTATGTCATACATTTGGTAATTTTGACATAGTCTACAACAAAAATCCGCTACATTTTTCCATTAGTAGGAAGCGATCTTTTATTTGCACCATCCCACAGGCAGAATAACACATACTTTGATATACCAGTTGTGGTGCACAGACAATAGCGAGCAATATCCCAATGTGCCCACCGACGGGGGTCGATCCTAGACCGACCGCGCATCAGGCATGCACTTCATTAAAGAAATATTAGTTGCTGCTTTAAATCGACTAAAATGTTTTTCAACAATAATTTATCCTGGATCCATTAACAATCACTACTGCATAGTTTAAAGTGTATATTGACGTCAAATGGTAAAATAAAATGCACGTTGTTTTTTGTTTTAAGTTTTTACAACTTATAAACATAATGCAATGTACAACATATGTACAGTATTATGATGGAGAGTGATTTAGTAACAAATAATAATAATAATTTAAAAACAATCTAAGTTTCTATTGACTTATATTATTTAATACATACACGTCAAATATACGCCAAATGGTAAGAATGTCAATTAATAACTGTTCGTTTTATCACCAGATGTATTACAAATCATTTTATGAAATAAATTTCATTATCAAAAATCCACCGATAAACAATAATTATTTTTTTAAAATGTAAAATAAATAAATAAATAAATAAGTAAACAAATAAATAGATAAATAAAATAAAATAAAATAAAATAAAATAAAATAAAATAAAATAAACAAATAAATAAATAAATAAATATATAAATAAATAAATAAATAAAAATAAATAAATAAATAAATAAATAAATAAATAAATAAATAAATAAATAAATATAATATAATATAATATAATATAATATAATAAATAATTAAATAAATATACATATATAAATAAATAATTTACAATGTGATATTACTATTCGCAACAATACGAATGCATATTATAAGCGGCCAAGTGTTGATCGTTTTATTCAATAACAAAGATCAGTTATTGCGAGGAAAGTGTTAATATTACGTGACAACACAAGACTTTATTTACACTCGGGTCGTTGCACAACGGCATAGGAGGACTATATACATAAGCATCGTGTTATATACACATGAGAAGATGGTTTACAGTAAATACATTAATTCAATTTACATTCACACATACACAAACACATATAAACTCACATAGCAAAATATTATGTAATAATACAGATATTTAATATATATATATATTTATATATATATATATATATATATATATATATATATATATATATATATATATATATATATATGTATATATGTATGTTTGTATGTATATACGGGTATCTAAGTACTTATAAACGACTAGACTATTCAATATATATATATGGTACAGTACATAATGTAAATAGTTAATTAAATATTTTTGATTTTGTTGGCGTGGTATATATATATATATATATATGTTAAATGATTGGGGAGGTTCGATGTTTGTAGTCAAGGGCGTTTAAATTAATTTATTATTATTATTATTATTGTTATTATTATAATTTCTTCAGGGTAGTGATTGGTTTATTCTCTAAATATAACTTAAGACTGAAACAAAGTGTGCGGTTTTAGGAACCTGGCCTTACCTAGAAACTAGAAAAAAGGGTCGGTCTTAACTTTTATGTATTATTATTATTATTATTATTATTATTTTATTGTTTTCTTTGAATATCTAGGTGAAAAGAGTACATACGAAACAAAACAAAATCTTGACCCGTAAGATTTATTTTAATACAATAAATGTAATACAAAAATGGACCTACGCACCAAAATGTTTTTCAGCACGTTCCCTGAAAACAGTCATCACATGCATTTTAATTGAACACGATTTTTATTATTTCATCATAAGGATTTATAATTGACATAAAGTCGTATCAAAACATCCATCGTTAGTTCAAGGAAATACTTTAACACGCACGTTCTGAACAATATGTTGTAGCGCACGCCTGTTAAGGGCGCTGGTTCTGCCTTGTCCCCCCCCCCCCCCCCCCCCCCCCCCCCCGACACACGCATACATCTTCCCAGCCTCCAGCACTAAATAGCCGGACCACCATCGGGTATCTGGTCAATTTACTGGACTGGGTCAACAAACCCTTAGTCTTGACTTTTTTCTACCTGTTGGCGACTCGCACGAATCGTGTGTTCATCCACAGAACCAACAGACTGCCGTGGTAATCAACAGACTGCCTCGGTAATAGTCGGATTAGAAGCACGAATCCACTACGGCGTCCGCAAGCACAGACATCAGCTCTTATATCGGTTTCCAAGCTGCGAAAGAAACGAGTAGCAATTCGGATGAAACCAGAGGGACGTAGCCCAGTGGTAGAGCGCTCGTCTAGTCTGCGGTCGGTCTAGGTTCGATCCCCGTCGGTGGGCCCATTGAGTGTTCCTTGATCTAGTCAGTACACCACGATAGGTATATTAAAGATCATGGTATGTGCTATCTTGTATGTGGGATGGTACGTATAAAAGATCCCTTGGTACTAATAGAAAAATGTAGCGGTTTTTCTCTCTATCAGTATATTTTCTCAAAATTACCAAATGTTTGACATCCAATAACCGA
>NC_054709.1:34338740-34341240 GCF_016097555.1 Gigantopelta aegis | reverse complement strand
AATATATAAATAATTATAATTATAATTATATGATTAAATATTAAACATAACATATAATATATCTCTGCTAGTAAGTAATATTTATTTCTTTAAAACTATAAATTAACACAAAAGAGACAGCTACCATTGTTTAATAATTATATTTAAATATTGAAGTTATTATCTTCAAAACATGGAACTTCACAAATCATTTAAGAAAGAGATTGCTAGGATAAGAACGTTGATAATATATTACATTGTACTCTTGAGGAATTGGAGAACAATCAGTACCAATAATTAGGTGGTTTTTTAATATAATGATCAATATAATAAGAAACCTTTTAATTGAAAAGAAGATTTTGAATGGTTACACAACAATAGACCGTTTCATAGAGAAAATCCTAATATTGAATAGGTTATAATGACATAACTTTTTATTGAAGTCCGAATGTGAAGTCACAGTTAATGAAGAGAAGTCATAAAGAACTTAATAATCGTGATCTTATCTATACAACACATTTAAGAATATTATTAAGCAACACAATGACTATAAATATATCTTTACATGACACACGCGCAACAAATTGAATCGTTCTGGTACATTAAAAACATTGAAGCCCTAAGCACAGACACGCATATATATATATATATATATATATATATATATATATATATACACACACACACACACATGCGATTTTTCTATATTATATTATATATCTAACACAACAGATTATATATGTTCTTTGAAACTAAATCGAATACCATAATTATTTGAAATACTTAAAAATAATTTCAAAATAGAAAACAATAAGCAACAATGCCAGAAGAATTTAGCATAAAAGGCGCAACAGATTTTAAACGTGATCTGAAAAGTAATTCTGTACAACATTTGAGACATTTTAACAAATGCTCATAAACATCTTCAAAATGCTAAACAACAAGCAACAATACCAGGGAAAATTTAGTTTAAAAGACGCAACAGAATTTTAAACGTGATCTGAAAAGAAATTCAATACAATATTTGAGACATTTTAACAAATAAAAATATCTTCAAAATTCTAAAGTAAAAAACAACAAATTGAAGACAAATATTGTGTGAAAAAGACTACACCACTTACCTGGTTTATTAGGATTTCGTTTAATGGTCATCCATCGAAACGGTTTGCTTCCCCCGGAATTCTGCTGGCCACACTGTTCCGACTTCAAAGGGGCGCCGCCGCTACTTTGGTGGAGGTAAGAGACACCCGTTGACCCGACCCCATGGTGCCGCATTTGCTCCGCGCCATTTCCATAAGTCGTCCTCACCCCCAACTCGACACACCCCGGTCCAGCGGCGGTCCCGTTCGGCATGTAACAGTCGGCGACCTGTGGGACGGACAGATCCCCGACCCCCAGGGCGTACCCTCCTCCGACATGTCTCGTCCCACGGGCCGCCAAGACACCGGGGGAGACGGGGTACGCGAGGGTCTGGCCGTTACCCAGGGAGAGGTCGCCCCCTCCGCCGGTCAGGGAGGTAAGGGAGGGGTCGGAGTAGTAGCTCTGGCCCGTGTCCAAGGCCCGGTTGTTGAGATTGGCAAATCCGTAAATGCTCGCTGGAACATCAGAGTTTGCGAAACTGTTCGCGTACGAGTGCGAATCGAGATTGCACAGTGTATAATCGGCATCCCCGTTCATAATTTGGTTCTCTTTGCTTTCTCGCTTGTCAATGGGGGTGCGCAAATTAGCTGTCGATGCTGAGATGAAGCTGAAATAAATGAAGGTAAATTACGCTTAGAAAAATGACAGGATTACAGCGCTTCGAGAGCCCACGTGACCGCACTCGACCAATCAGATTGCAGTAGCGCTGGAGGGCTGTAAATATCGCTTTGATAAATGACCCGAGCGAAAAGGAAGAAAAATTCGTCGTTTACTAATGTTTAGAACGTTAGGAACACCAACTGTTTAGATTTCTTTTGTAAGAAAAGAAGAAGAAAAAATCCGACATAATGTAAACACGGTTACATGACAAATCGGGATATATATATAAAAAAAGATACACATGTGGAAGTAGCTGTGCTATTTTTTTTCTGTTTCCATGGTGACGTGTTAAGCAGATAACAACAAGAAGGTTGGATTCTATGAGGTATTTTACACTGCATGTCAACGATTTCCGTAGAATCGTGAAAAGTATTTATTATTAACGTGAATAATGAATGCTAGTAATCGTGTTCTAATGTGATATTAATCCATTTTTAGTGTTTTTAATAATAATAATATTATTATTATTATTAATGGTCTATATTAATAATGGTCTTTAATAATAATAATAATAATAATAATAATAATAATAATAACAACAGCAACAATAACAATATAGTAATAAAAAAATAACAATAGTATAATACTAATAACGATGCTATATATTACTACTAATATTAACCAAATTAATAATACCATTGTATAATAATAATAAAACTGCATAGATTATGTAATTTCTATATGATGCAATCATTCTTTCTTACCTGTCTGGCAAATGCAA
>NC_054709.1:34326240-34333740 GCF_016097555.1 Gigantopelta aegis | reverse complement strand
CATTAACTAAATTTTTTTAGTTCTACTTGTTAAATTAAACAAAATTAAATTAAATTAAACAGTTAAATAAAACACTACTTTAGGTCACGTTAAGCTTATGCAAAGTTAATTTTATTACGCAAAACCATTATCTATATTTCTTTTTAAAAGTTTATTCTCTGAACGCCCTAACCCTATTCTTAAATAATAGGTGATAATGAACATCATATCTTAAAGGGACATACCCTAGTTTTTAAACACTAAGGCATATTTTTATACTATTATAGCCGTTTTTTTGATAACTGAAATCATACTTTACTTAGATTGTATTATTTAGATTATCCATTTCCGTACATTCGAAGTGTTTGTGGTGATCCTGGTGTTTTTAATATCACAAAATGCATTTCTCATATTTTAAAAAACGCACATGCGTCTGAGAAGTAACAGTTATAGAGTCGAGTTTTAGTCTATTTTTAGAGGGTATGTCACTATTTCAAAGTCGCAAACTCATGTTTCATGTTACCCAAATGTGTTACAGGTTTGTAGATTAACTAAACTTAGTGTTAATTTTCACGGGTTGAAACTAGGGTCTATCCCTTTAACTATACACCTATGTAACCTCATTAAAATAAAAAAAACAAGAAGTCTCTTTAATATCTTTGACGTGGAGACACAGTCACTGTTCGTTCGTGTCATTTTATATCGTTATGTTTATAATTTGTATAATTTGTTTATTTACCCTTCGCATCCCCGCAACCGCAGTTCAAAACCACCAACCATGGCCATTCTTCTATACAACAACACATTAACACAGGAAGTAAACAAAGAAGAATAAACAGACGTAAATAGAGCGCATCTGACGGTAAGGTAAGATATGCCGACATTTTATTTATGTATTTCTGTGAACTTTAGGTTCACGCACGTCTGCCCTGGGCGCCAGTCCATACATGAAGCGGAAAATTAGCCCAAGGTTATTAATCTGAATAAAATTGACTTAATTGATATGGTATGCATTATCGAGATTTCTTTTCGTTTTCGTTTTCTTGTTTTCTTTTTTTACTTTCAGATACATCATTGCCATAGAAATAGGTCAAATATATCAATAAAATTAGCATAATATCGACAAGTATCACTACGACTGGTATAAATATCGACAGAACTTTCTGAATATATTCAGCACACGAAGTGCATAATACCACTTTCTGAAAATGTTCTCGGAGAGAACGGATATCGAAATCGCGCACGCGATAATAGTTTCTAAGAACCGCAATATGTTTTGACGCTCAATTTAAGATTTGGCGTTCAGAACGGGTCTCTCACCACACTTAATCAAAGCGGCTCTCCGCGTGAAAAGGAAAACTTCTTAATAGTTTGCCAAATCGATCGTTCAGTAATAATATTTGCCCTCAAAATTATCGGCGACAGACTTTGTAATTGTCGGGAATGAAGTTTGATTACGGATCGAGCGCTCTAATTGCACGCCCATGGCGAGCGGGCCAATAATATTTTCCTTCTGGCGATCTCCTTTAAGTGTGGGCTCTTCTCTCGACTCATTAGATTGGCATATGAATTGGAATAAAAGGCCCTCAGTGCTACTAGAGGACCGATTCTACTGCCACAGCGTAAACGATTGTCATAAAGAGGGACGCTGGGAATTCCACGACGAGACGTGTTCGAGTGCCTAATTACGTCATGGGTGGCTTTTGAAACTTGTGTAATAATAACTACTATTTGTATTGACCAATCGGTGGTTCTGTTTTATCTACGGTGTAACTGTTTGTTTGTCATGTTTAACAACACCACTAGATCACACTGGTTTATTAATCATCGGCTATTGAATATCAAACATTTGGTAATTTTGACATATAATTTTAGAGAGGAAACCCGCTACGTTTTCCCATTAGGTCAGGTCGGATCATAGGGTTTAACGTGCACATTCAGAGAAAGCTATTGTAGCGCACGCCTGTCATAGGCGCAGGTGTCGCTCCATGCCGCTTCCTTCGTCTAGGACAGGAAAAGGGGTTTGGGGTGGGTGGGAGAAGGGACCGCCCGCGCTGGCAGGTGCAAGAGAACACCAGCAGCCCGACCGGGGTCAGTAGTGGGCGGGGGCACCTGTGGTGCTATTGGAGTTTGAATGTCCTGTAGGATTAAGTCAACAAATAAAAGCTTGAGCAATTTTCATGAGGTAATTTTGGCGCGTAATTTGGAAGGGTTCATCGAAAGAAAAAATGGAGCTAATGAGTAGTTTTGATTCAGTTTGCCGTTTGCTCATATTGAAACCTTGCCTATTGGGTCCCGCCCCCACAGTTTAAAAATGTGATATTGTCTCACTAAAGATAAGGGTCGTACGCTGATCAAAATCCTAAGGGAGGGGCCACTACCTTTTTAATAAACAAATGAAACACTATACAAATTAAACCTTGAGATGTGTATGCTATTTTCTGGAGTAAAAAAAGAAAAAAAAGAAAAAAGGTGAGATTGTCGGGGGGGGGGGGGGGATGCCCACCCCCCGTGCACCCCGGAGTGTACGGTCCTGAAGATACGGGGGCGATCCGAAGCCACCTGGGCTATTTCCCGTTCCAGCCAATGCATAACCGAATAGCAGTTCATATTGTATTTTTCCATTAGTAGCAAGGGGTCCTTCACATGTACCATCCCAGAGACAGGATAGCACATACCACGGCCTTTGATATACCAATCGTGGTGCACTGGCTGGAACGAGTCCAATCTTAAAGAAACTGCTCTACCTAATGACAAATCTGATGTCTGACTATGTTGATATAAAAACAAATTCAGCAAATATAATATTTTTACATTATTCAATTTCAATTCACTTACATTTGTTTTGATCAGAGTATGAATATCTCTATAACAAATTAATTTCTGAATATCAAAATGTTTCGTAGTATCTCAATAATGATTTTTGTCTAACATTATTTCGCACGTACGAATTAATTCGGCCAAAGGTTATACCAAATGTAATTATCCGTATAATGTTTTATATTTAAAACATGCTGAGGTAAGACAGTGTTTAAACATATAACAGGCAAAATCAGGATATATATTTTGTTTCGGTTATTTCCTTTTTCTTATTTTCGCCTTTTTTTTGTTTCGGAAGGGCGCGGGGGGGGGGGGGGGGGGGGGGAGACGGAAGTCTTGCTAGGTTTTAAAACTTAGGATAGTCCCTTTAAGATAAAAAAAATTTCTCTCTCGAATCTCCTAGATCCAATATTGCAACTAACACATGCTACTTATCCAAAGATATTAAAAAAAACCCATTTCTTTTTCCTTTCCTATTAATATTAACACAGCAAGATTACATTTGACGAAAACCTATGGTCCGTTTTAATTGGTGTCGTCTTTGCGTTTTCACTTGGCAGCGGAGACGAGCTGTCATGGAACTATTTCGACAGCAAGTTAATCCGCTGCTAGCGTTTGGAATTAGTATGTAGTTGGTCGTTGACGGCTTGTTATTACGCGGGGATAACGCTTGGAAACATTAGGCGAGCATTATATCAAGAGTGACAAGCCACCCGCCCTCGCCTTAAATTAAACCAGTATGAATAACAAAACATGGAAGAAAAAAGTACGGTCGTACCACTTTAAGAAAGGCGACGCATTTTAACGCTTCGTCTAATTCGTGAAAAGACCTAACTAACCGATAAATAAATTCTCTAAACAACTCCGTAAAGCAAGCGTTCTGTGAATGGGATTGTAGGAGTTTTTATTTCGTATTTTTGTTTCGCATCTAGTTGAGCGAGTAATGAGATATAAATGTGTTTTGTTGAATAATCACTGGATTCTGTTCATATTTTAATTAACATATTCAAGTTTGTATTTTCTTTTCTAAATATTAAATACTTTGGATTAAACTGAATAAATTTTTTATGATCAGTACAATAATTTCCCCAGATGCTACGTTGACAAAGCCGTGTAAGCCGTCTTGGTGTGGGTGATGATAAAAAAAACATACTACGAAAAAGGTGTCTGCTATAATTGGATGTCAAACAAAGAAGGAAAATTGTTTATGACTGGTATCAGTATAAAATTTGTAAATACAAAGAAAAAAGTTTAACGACACCACTAGAGCACATTGATTTATTAATAATCGACTATTGGATGTAAAAAATTACTAATTTTTACATATAGTCTTAGAGAGGAAACCCGCTACATTTTTGTTTTAATTAGTAGCAAGGGATCTTCAATATGTATCATCCCACAGGCATAATAGTACATACCACGCACTTTGATATACCAGTCGTAGTGCACTGGCTGGAACGAGAAATAGACCAATGGACAAATAAAAAAAAGACTGTTTATATTACCAAGCTATGGATTTTTTAGGTTTTTTTAACTGGCTCTAACTAAATATTTTAGATTTGGTATGGCTTTACTATAACCGAGTATTTGAAATATTAAATGAATAAAAAGAATAACACTTGTGGCAGCTTTGCGTTTCTACTCTCAAAGTCTACACCAAGTGTCGAACTTATCACAGTATGTGTGTCTGTTTCGCTGTCTCTTTTTCCTATTCTGTCTGTGGCATATGAAAGATCCCTTGCTACTAATGGAGAAATGTAGCGGGTTTCCTCTCTGAGACTGTGTTATAATGACCAAATGTTTGACATCCAATAGCCATGATTAATAAATCAATGTGCTCTAGTGGTGTCGTTAAGCAAAACAAAACTGTCTCGTTTTCACTCTTTCTCTGAATCTTGGTCTCTCTTCATTCCTTCTTTCTTTCCTTCCGTTCTTTCTTCCTTTTCCTTTTTTCATTCCATCTTTTCTTTCTTTCTTTCTTTCTTTCTTTTCTTCCTTGCTTCCTTTTTTCTTCCTTCCTTCCTTCCTTCCTTTTTCTTATATCTTTCTTCTTTCCTTCCCCCTTTCCTTCCTTCCTTCGTTCGTACGTTCCTTCGTTTGTCCGTTCGTTCGTTCCTCCCTTCCTTCCTTTCAGAGGTGTGATTGGGAGGACATCACCCACATGCCCCCTCCTGTTACAAATCTGTTTCTGTCTTTCTCCATGTGTCTTTATATGTCTGTCTGTCTGTCTGTTTGTCGGTCTCTGTCTTTCTTTCTCGCGCTCTCTCTCTGTCTGTCTGTCTCTCTCAGACACACAAACACAAACACAAACACACACACACACACACACACACACACACACACACACAGAGACACACACACACACAGACACACACACACACACACACACACACACACACACACACACACACACACACACACACACACACACACACACACACACACACACACACACACACACAAACACACATACACATACATACATACACACAAACGCACAAACACATACACATATACATACTCACATACACATACATACACAAACACATACACATACACATAAACACACACACACATACACACATACACACATATACACATACAGACACACACACACACACACACACACACACACACACACACACACACACACACACACACACACCACACCCCCACACACACACACACATGCAGACACGCACGCCGGATCCAATGGGAACATTATAGGGGTAGCCTCCTCCAGTTGTCTTACCAAACCTAAAACATCTACACGGGGTGGGTTGCTACGTCATCTCCCGCTATGTTTTAGCTAAAACTAGCACTTCGTCCTGTGGTTTTGGCAGAAAGCTACCCCCAAACCCCTGCCCAGCTAGTCCGATGCTGTATAAACATTTTCCTACAAAGAAAAAAAAGAAGTTTGTTTTTGTTTAACGACACAACTAGAGCACATTGATAAATTAATCATCGATTATTGGTAATTCTGCCACGTAGTCATCAGAGGAAACCGGCTACATTTTTCCTAATGCAATAAGGCTTCTTTTGTATGCTCTTTCCCACAGACAAGAAAACACACACCACGGCCTTTGACCAGTTGTGGTGCACTGGTTGGAACGAGAAAACACTCAATCGGTTGAATAGATCCACCGATGTGGTTCGATCCTGCGACGCAAGCACCTCAACTGACTGAGCTAAATCCCGCCCCTCCTACAAAGAGGACAGCACATACCATATACTTGAACGAGAAATGTGTAGCTGGTGGGTCTCCTGAGCGGGATCGATCCGACGTCTCACCAATCGTACAGAAATGTGCTAATTAATCATCGTCTACTGGATGTCAAACATTTGATAATTGTGACACATAAAGTCATCAGAGGAAACACGCTACAGTCTTCCATCAACAGCAAGGGATCAATTATACGCATTTTCCCATAGACAGGACAGCACATACCACGGTCTTTGATATACCAGTCTTGAGAAGCTGAATGCGATCTTATGACCCAAAAACCCAGAAGAACGCTCGATCGCCTCTGTCGATCATGAAGTGAGAGATCTACCACCGTACTACTTTTGATCTCCCTTATTTGGAGTGAAGAGGCAACCTGTGTGTGTGTGTGTGTGTGTGTGTGTGTGTGTGTGTGTGTGTGTAGGTATGATTTTATAAAATTTAATATCGTAAAAAAATGAAGAAAAAAGGTTTGATTGGGGGTCGATCCTAAAACAACTGCGCATCAGGCATAAAAAAACAATGACAGGTTAGAAAATAAATAATAAACGATAAAGGTCTTAGTTCCATCAAATGTGAAAAAAACAAAGAGAAAATCATAGAAAGACAGAAAGAGTGAGGCGAAAGGAAGAAAGAGAGAGAGAGGGAGAGAGAGAGAGAGAGAGAGAGAGAGAGAGAGAGAGAGAGAGAGAGAGAGAGAGAGAGAGAGAGAGAGAGAGAGAGAGAGAGAGAGAGCGAGCGAGAGAGAGAGAGAGAGAGAGAGAGAGACACAGACACACACACACACACACACACAGACAGACAGACAGACAGACAGACAGACAGAGAAGAAACACGCTGCAGCCACATAGGCTACTCCTACCGGTGAAGCAGCAAGGGATCTTTTACATGCACTTTCACATACAGGACAGCACATACCAGGGTATCAGTGTACCGGTCGTGGTAGAAAAATAATTACATATAACAGCAGCGTTTAGAAGTTTCATATTCGTCATATATTTTCAGTTTCACAACTGGAGGGTTTTCTTTATTCCTACACACTGTAGGACTTTCTCTCTCTTTATTCCTACACACTGTAGGACTCGCTCTCTTTATTCCTACACACCGTAGGACTCTCTCTTTATTCATACACACCGTAGGACTCTCTCTCTCTCTCTTTATTTCTACACACCGTAGGACTCTCTCTCTCTCTCTCTCTCTCTCTCTCTTTATTCCTACACACTGTAGGACTCGCTCTCTCTTTATTCCTACACACCGTAGGACTCTCTCTTTATTCATACACACCGTAGGACTCTCTCTCTCTTTATTTCTACACACCGTAGGACTCTCTCTCTCTCTCTCTCTCTCTCTCTCTCTCTCCTCTCTCCCCCTCCCTCTCTCTCTCTTTATTTCTACACACCGTAGGACTCTCTCTCTTTATTCCTACACACCGTAGGACTCTCTCTCTTTATTCCTACACACCGTAGGACTTTCTCTCT
>NC_054709.1:34307627-34323540 GCF_016097555.1 Gigantopelta aegis | reverse complement strand
AACCATCGTTGCTATGCGTCCTATGGCGTGCGCTGTAATCACGTCCACAACCTACGAGGTTTACGATTTAGTAGCGCTAAAGAGGCTTCGAAAAGAGTGCGCTATCAGTGTAATGTGGCATGAATATCTGTAACCCGTTTCTAATATATTGATGTCTAGGGAAATGTGTATATAAACAAAATGTCTTGTCAAAAAATCTCCCAACATGTAGCGTGGTTTAAGAATTGACAACGGTTCCGTTATGTACCGATGGGGTGTTGTTGTGTGTGTGTGTGGGTGCGTGTCGCGCGACGCATTGTGTGCCTGTGATGTGGGTGTGGTGGTGTGATGTATATGTGTGTGGCTAGTGTTGTGTGTCAGTTTGTGTTTGTGTGTGTATACTGTGTGGTGCGAGTGTGGGTGTATGTATGTGTTGTGTGTGTGTATGTGTGTGTATGTGTCTGTGTATGTATTACGTATTCGTGTGTTGGTTTGTGTGGGTATGTATGTATGTATGTATTGATGTATGAATATCTATATATTGTATGTATGTCGAGGTTGACTGTTACATACATAGATATTAACGCACTGGCACAGGGGTAATTAAATCCTTTCTGGCCTCACAAATGTATGTATTGATGTATTGATGTGCATGTATGTGTGTATATGCATGTGTGTGTATGCGTGTGTGTATGTATGTGTGTGTGTGTGTGTGTGTGTATGTATGTATGTAAGTGTTTGTGTGTGCGTGCGTGCGTGTGTTTGCCTGTGTATATGGTGTGTTTGTGTTATATGTATTTATGTGTGTGTGTGTGTGTGTGTGCGTATGTATGTGCATGTGTTGTGCGTATATGTGTGTGTTGTGTGTGTGCTGTGTGTGTCTGTGTGTGTTATGTGTGTGTGTGTGTGTGCGTGTGTTGGTGTGTGTATTTGTTTGTGTGTGTGTATGTGTTTTTGTGTGTACGTGTGTCCGTGTGTACGTGTGTCCGTTTGGCACGTGTACCAATAACATAACCTTGATTAGTGCACCATAAACATACCCAGACTGTGTTTAAATGCGTGCGTCATATTATGGCATGGTTCAAAAATACATTTCTTAAGAACTATTGTCGATCTCTCGGCCCACTAACCCATTTGTTAGACGAAATTCTCCCGAACGACTGAACACTGTGAATGAACGTTGAACGACAAAACCACGAACAAAAGCAAACACATATTTGTAAAACGTGGATGAATAGTAATGAAAAAACCCCCCCAAACAACAACTGACAAATATCAATACAGCACAAAGTAAGATTTAAATGATTATACCACCGTCACTGCCTGTTAAATGGAAGGACAGTTGTTGCAATACAACAAAACATATGTATTAACAACAAATTTATATTTTTAAATGTACTGTAAAACATAATTCAGTTTTAGCACATAATTATTAATGTATAATTTTTCTTTCTAATATAAATGGTCATATTCTTATACAAAGTTTGCTTGTCTTCATCACTGAGCAATTACCAAAACTGCAGTGTACATGATTCAGAATTTCCAACTAATTTGGCAAAAAAAAAAAAAAAAAAAAAAAAAAATTGTACTTTCTGCTATATTCGATAATTACATGACAATGACAGCAGATTCACCTTCCATTGATTTATCAACCAAAGTTAAAAATAGAAGGTTAAAAACAGAAAGTAATCCTTTTTGGTTAGGTCAGGTCATAGATTTTAACGTGCACATTCAGAACATGCTGTTGTAGCACACGCCTGTCATGGAAGCAAGTGTCGACTTTCAACGGCTCCTCCGTCTAGGACAGGAAAAGGTTTGAGGTGGGTGGGAAGAGGTGGTCACTCGCGCTGGCATGTGCAATGGAGTACAAGCAGCCCGACCAGAGTCGGTAGCGGGCGAGGGTTGGTTGGTTTTGGTGCTATCGGATTGCAAATGTTCGATCAATTAGAAAATGGGATGCAATACCTTTTGCTGAAAACGTTTGAGAACTACACCTGTACTCTTAACAGGGGCTGCATCTGTTGGCGGTGATTGGTGATGATACAATTGTTATGAACGTAATGTGTTTCATTTTTCATAAATATGTTCATTATTAAAGGAACTGATCATAGTTCTGAGGTACGCGTACCTTTTAATATATACCTCGGGTCAATACGTTTAACTCACGTTGTTCGCTATGATTTCATTATCTTGAAAACAAATAAAATACAGTCTATAAAATAGTTGAAAATAGTTGGTTTGAAAGATCATTTATTAAGTTCCAGATGCTTTCAGAGATTTCATATTTCTGGGGAGGCATGCCCCTGGAACCCCATACAAAGTTTTTTTCAATCAACATCATATCCAAAAGGCCCCGGTAAATACCTAATCGAACCCTCCCACTCGAAAAGCTGGCTACGGGCCTGCTATACATACCTTTGTTTGACACCCAATGGCCGATGTGTATTTTTTGGTGCTGGGGTGTCGTTAAACATTCATTCGTAAAACATAAGTTTACGAGACAGAGGGTCGATTGGGTGGTCAACTGCCTCCACCCCCCCCCCACCCCCCCCGATCCTAAATAATCCCCAGTGCTGGAATAAATATTCGCTTTCGGGCAAAAACGACTGAGAAATTCGAACAAAAATAAGCTGGTCTGAAACCTTTTGACCATGCATTTCCACCATTCTGCTGACAATAGTAAAAAATCCAAGTAAAAAAGAGATAGATGTTTAACGGCACCACTAGAGCACATTGATTTATTAATCATCGGCTATTGGATGTCAAACATTTGGTAATTTTGACATATAACCGTACATGTTTTGCCATTAGTATCATGAGATATTTTATATGCACCATCCCACAAACAGGATATCACATACCTCGGCCTTTGGCTGGAACGATAAATAGCCGACGGGAATCGATCCCAGACTAACAGCGCATTTGGCGATCGCTCTACCATTGGTCTACATCCCGCCAAGACCTTAGAGTTGAATACGGGAATAGCCGCCGCCAATTTGTATTTGCTTATCGGAGAACTTATCAAATGGCTGACACCTCGTCAAGCCCACGTCAAACACAATTCTGCCACTAGATGTCACACTAATCGATCTGCTGACAAAATTATCCAATCATTTCATTTCAATTTGTAGACTGATAGCTGGAGTGTTGCTCCGCTTGAGACGCGACCCGAGACATCTTTCCCCAACAGATGACCATATCATCAGTCCTAGGGCAGGATTATAACCTAATAAGGCAGCGCGAGCGACAGGATGGAGTCTCGCGAGAAACCGCGAGACTTTGGGGCCAGCACTCCGTGTTTGTGCGACGTCGATTCGTTTGTGACGGGTGACCACCCTTTGGACCGATGCGAATCTTTCGTGTCAAAACAAATGACAAGTCTCGTGAAATCTCGCCAAAGAGTTTGGAATTCCCGGCTCTGTGGAGATATTAATACCGGGACAAAGCGAAACAAGGTCAAAAGCTTGCGGTTTCGAGTGGCCACCAATCGGGTTTGTGACCCCAGACGACACTCGACGCGACTGTGAAACTGATTTGCCTCGTCCCGAGGTGCTTAGATCAATGAGATTGAGCGACATGACACGACACACAATGATAACCCGACAAAACGGAGACGTTACAAGAAACCCGACAAAACGGAGAAATGACAAGAAACCTTGGGCCGCATTTAAAAATCATCAGTTGTCCGAATTTGTAAAGCCTGTTTTTGTCTTACGCTACACCGTAAGCTACACTCCTATTTTTGTGGGGCGGGACGTAGCCCAGTGGTAAAGCGTTCGCTTGATGCGCGGTCGGTCTAGGATCGATCCCCGTCGGTGGACCCATTGGGCTATTTGTCGTTCCGGCCAGTGCTCCAAAGGCTGTGGTATGTGCTATCCTGTCTGTGGGATGGTGCATATAAAAGTTCTCTTTCTGCTAATCGAAAAGAGTAGTCCATGAAGTGGCGACAGCGGGTTTTCTCTCTATATGTCTGTGTGGTCCTTAACCATATGTCCGACGCCATATAACCGTAAATAAAATGTGTTGAGTGCGTCGTTAAATAAAACATTTCCTTCCTTCCTATTTTTGTATGGGGGGGGGGGGGGGGGGGAGGGTCAGGCTGATTTTTGCCGGAATTAAACGAAAATGCCCGAATCTAGTTAACAATATTCATCCATATTAGCATTACTGCCAAACAGCTATATAGGGTTGAGAACTAATATTGTGGTAGAATGAAAGTTTGTTTTATTTAACGACGCCACTAGAGCACATTGAATTTTTTATCTTATGATCGGCTATTGGACGTCAAACATATGGTCATTCTGACACTGTTTTTTTTTTAGAGGAAACCCGCTGTCGCCATATAGTCTACTCTTTTACGACAGGCAGCAAAGGATCTTTTATTTGCGCTTCCCACAGGCATGATAGCACAAACCATGGCCTTTGTTGAGCCAGTTATGGATCACTGGTCGGTGCAAGTGGCTTACACCTACCCACTGAGCCTTGCGGAGCACTCACTCAGGGTTTGGAGTCGGTATCTGGATAACAAATCCCATGCCTCGATTGGGATCCGAACCCAGTACCTACCAGCCTGTAGACCGATGGCCTAACCACGACACCGATCACTATTTCAAATTAAATTACAAGAATTTACTGGCCAGAGGAACCAACATTTTATCACAATAAACACTGTCACATGTATCACCAATGGCAGGACTTGTGGCATTAACTGATCTATTACAAGTTGACTAAATGTTTTGACTCCGTCGTTCTGTCTGTATGTCTGTCCGTTTGTCCCACATACAGTTCTCCGGACATTATTTCCCAATGCCTCAAGATATTGAAGTAAAGTTTTATGCATAGCATTATCGTGTATCGTTACAGATAATGTTTGACTTTCGTGGCGATTTACCTTCTTTTTTTTATAGTTATGGTCCTTGGACATAGCAGATACAAACATTTCTTGGTCCGGTAGGGAACACTTATTGTTTTAGTAGTACTTTCAGATTGTTCCAACCAGTGCACCATGACTGGTATATCAAAGGCCGTGGTATGTACTATCCTGTCTGTGGGATGGTGCATATAAAATATCCCTTGCTGCTAATCGAAAAGAGTAGCCCATGAAATCGCGAAATCGGGTTTCCTATTTCAATATCTGTGTGGTTCTTAACCATATGTCTGATGCCATATAACCGAGAAAAAAAAATGTGTTGAGTGCTTCGTTAAATAAAACATTTTTTCTTTCTTTCTTTCTTTCAAAATCATACAAAACATTTTTTTCTCTCATAAAAACACAGGTACCTCTAAGATGTAACTGTTATAGAGACGAGCTCTAGGTAGCACTAAACCAAATAACTTCTGGCTGGGTCAAATTTGAGGTGCACCGAACGTTTGATAAAGAAGTTAACACCACAAGTCCTGTGATTGGTTATAAATGTGAGTGTGTTGGTTGTTAAAAAAAAAAATGCATCTTGTACCACTGTGTCAAGTAGCCTTGTGCTTGGAACATGTATGGGGTACCTGTAAATTAGCCATGAAATGTATCATTTTCTTCAGTTAATACTTGGGGGGGGGGGGGGGGGGGGGAGGGGGATTGTAGTACTGATATTTATGGGTCATAGTTTGGTTGATATATTGCATATCGTTTTTAAACACAAGCGTTAACATGGCCGCCTATAGGATTTCATTTTGATATATTTATACCTGCTAGATAGTCTACTTTTAAACTGTATTTCTCCGTTTCAACATCTCTTGTTTGTGGACCACGTAAGCGTACGAGACGGGTGTGGGGTGTAGGGGTGGTTGGGTTGGTGGGGGTATGGGTGGTTATGGTGCAACGGCCATTCTATTGTTGCCTGTTGGAACAAATCCTCAAATTCGGGCAAAAACAATAGAGATATTCGGGCAAAATAGTCTAGCCTGAGACCATTTTACCATGTATTTCCATCATTCTACCAGCAAAATTAGTTGTAATTCATGTAAAAATGCGTAGTGATTCGTTTGCAACCCTATATATAGTTGTGACAGTAAATTGTAATGATAATATGAATAAATGTTTTTTGTATAGACTCGGACATTTTCGTTTTAATTCGAGTAAAATGGGAATCCATACCTGTCGAGTCAGCTAACAGGAGAAAGTAAATAAAGTTTGTTTTGTTTAACGACATCACTAGAGCACATTGATTTATTAATCATCGGCTATTGGATGTCAAACATATGGTCATTTTGACACAGTAATATAGAGAGGAAACTCGTTACATTTTTCCATTAGTAGCAAGGGATCTTTTGTATGCACCGTCCCACAGACAACATACCACGGCATTCGATATACCAGTCGTGGTACACTGGCTGGAACGAAAAACAGCCCAATGGGCTCACCGACAGTGGTCGATCCCAAACTGACCGCGCATCAGCCGAGCAACAAAAAAAAAAGAAGAAAAAAAAAAGAGGAGGAATTACACCGTTTTATAATTGGGTAGTTTATCGTTCTCTACCCCGACACCCCATATTGACTCCTAACCGAAGCGGGTCAGATCTAAATGTTATTATGTGGGGATTACTGTTAGCGGGATGGTTTACAAACCCTGCGTTCACGGGACACAGCCCGGTCAGGTTTTTACTACAAGCAGCTGAAGTGGATGAAACTCGATCACTCCAGTACTACAGAGAAACATTCACCACTGGGGAAAAACTGGTTTGGTGGAAATTGGTACAAATGGGATGGTAGCGTAGGCGTACCAAAAAAATTAAAAAGGAGAGTTCTTTGAAACCCTAAGACTAGAAAAGGCGCTTGCTCGATGTGCGGTCACTGTAGGGTCGATTCCCGTTGGTGGGCCCATTTGGGCTATTTCTCGTTCCATCCAATGCACCAATACTGGTATATCAAAGGCCGTGGTATATACTACCCTGTCTGTGGGGTGGTGCATATAAAAGATCCCTTGCTGCTTGTCGAAAAGAGTAGCCCATGAAGTGGCGACAGCGGGTTTCCTCTCTCAATATCCGTTTGGTCTGACGCCATATAACCGTAAATACAAAATGTGTTGAGTGCGTCGTTAAGGGCTCACTACACAGATCACTTCCGGGTGAGAGTTCATTGATCACGGTCCGCTATAGTTCCTAATTGTGACACATGTTATGGTTCACATATACACTTCTAGGAAATGGTGAAGAATTAAAACAATATGTGTGTTTAATGGTAAGCCTTCTGGCTGTATTTTGCCCATGCTATTTTGTAATATTGTGCATCGACCTTTTGGGACATGGGTATATAGCGCAAGTGACAGCCGGAGTGAATCGGTTAATGAACCACCTGTTCGGACCGGTACTACAGCCAAATGCGGTCATATAGCAAAAAACTGAGACGGAAATGTTCTCAATTTTGGAGTGAAAATAAATGCTTATATAATGTATGTTCGCAATGGTGTATGTTATTAGTGCCAACGAGAACCCGTTCTATGGGCAATCTTCGTATGAAGTTGGGCAATTTAACATGGGTTTCAATGGAAGACGACATCTGTGTAGTGAGACCTAAATAAAACATTTTTTTATTATTTTTTGTACATATATTTCTTATATATAATTTTATTTCTACACAAGGCGACGAACAAAAAATATCTGTCATTTGAAATATATGTACATCATTAGTAATAAAATTTAATAATAAAAATGTTGTTGATGTAAAAACAGAAGTAACCTTTTATTCCATTATATAACATACCAAACACATTTCCCCCAACATTTGCTTAGCTTAGTAACTGGTTTAACGTGTCCATATACCACTAGGGTTTCGAACACGCCTATCCCCAGTCCGGCGTCCGATAGGATCGGGGGTCTGACTCGGGACAGGAATAACCTAACAAATAGGGTCAATTTTGAAATTTTGAATATTAACGCCAAAAGTATAAAAGAGGGGAAATCTGGGGTTAAAAATTTTTTGCTGCGCCCTTAAAGAAAAATATTAGCATTCCTTACCTATATAAATTATTAATATAATATAATTTCGGCGCAAATGTAGACAGATGGGCTGGTCTAAAATTAATAATAATTATTAACCAATATTCATTAAGCCCATGGGAGGTTAAGAGGAAAGGGGCTGCCAATCATATTTTAAACACTGGTGTGACCAGGTGAGGGTCGGGAGGGAGGGGAGGCCGGCCCTACACAAAACCTAAGGCCGAACCGCCTACGCCTGTAGCCCCAAAGAATGCCCTAACTCCCAGCATCCCATCACCCCCACCAATATTTGCCAACAAAATGTGGACACAGTCCAACATTGGTCAACTGCTTATGTAATCAGCCAATGGCGTTGCTTGACGCTTCAGTGGACGATACATGTTACACTGTCTCGCTCAATTTCGCGCCAAAGTTTCCAAAAACAGCCGGCTGTCCACCGTCCTATTGTTATGAATAATTTCCATGCAATCTGTTTAAGTCTTGTAACAGCGTTTACTCGTCTTAACACCTATGGTGTCGTGCGCATGTCAACGCTATACTTATCAGCAATTTTCTCGTTCAGCTTCGTCACACTCGAACCAAGGAGAAAAACCAATTAGAAACGCCAGGACGTGCAAATCGCAAGGGAGACAACTCTCTTTTGTTTCCGTGTGTAAAAGATGACATAATGTCTACTCAGTCTGTGACTTTTCGTTTATACCCGCCGGATAGAACACTGGAGTTGCCTAAAACAAACTTGTGTGTGTTTGGTGTCAGAGATAAGTAGTCAGATTTTCTGAAATGTTTGTGTTCGACAGGGGATTAAAAGTCTAACATTATACTGAAAGGTCCAAGGTCAGTCTAGTCTAGTACTATAATCAACCAAATTAATTCAAGAAGAGTAGATTTTTAAAATTTAATTCTTTGTTAGTGTCATATTATTTTAGCATGTTTTGATAACAGATGACCAAGTCATCTAAAACATTGTTTTAAAATTAATTTGTTTGTATTAAACGACACCACTAAAACACATTGATTTATTTAATCATCGGCTATTGGATGTCATACATTTGGTAATTTTGACATGTAGGTTTAGAGAGGAAACCCGCTACGTTTTTTCATTAGTAGAAAGGACGTTTTATATGCACCATCCCACAGACATGATAGCACATACCACAGACTTTGATATACCAATTGTGGTGCACTGGCTAGAACGAGAAATAGTCCAATGGGTCCACTGACAGGGATCGATCCTATATCGACCGTGAATCAGGCGAGTGCTTTACCAACTGGACTACGTCCAGCCCTAACATTGTTTTAGTAAGATTGGTATCGTGATACTAGCAAACTGCTTGCACTCTGTTTGATTCTAGGTGCATTTATAAAACTACCACGAGCGGGACGTAGCCCAGTGGCAAAGCGTTCGCTTGATGCGCGGTCGGTCCAGGATCGATCCCTGTCGGTGGACCCATTGGGCTATTTCTCGTTCCAGCCAGTGCTCCACAACTGGTGTAACAAAGGCCGTGGTATGTAGTGTCCTGTCTGTGGGATGGTGCATATAAAAGATCCCTTGCTGCTAATCGAAAAGAGTAGCCCATGAAGTGGCGACAGCGGGTCTCCTCTCTCAATATCTATGTGGTCCTTAACCATATGTCTCACGCTATATAACCGTAAATACAATATGTTGAGTGCGTCGTTAAATAAAACATTTCCTTCCTTCCTTTATACCGGCCTCGGTGGCGTCGTGGTTAGGCCATCGGTCTACAGGCTGGTAGATACTGGGTTCGGATCCCAGTCGAGGCATGGGATTTTTAATCCAGATACCGACTCCAAACCCTGAGTGAGTGCTCCACAAGGCTCAGTAGGTTGATGTAAACCACTTGCACCGACCAGTGATCCATAACTGGTTCAACAAAGGCCATGGTTTGTGCTATATTGCCTGTGTGAAGTGCAAATAAAAGATCCCTTGCTGCTAATCGGAAAGAGTAGCCCATGAAGTGGCGACAGCGGGTTTCCTCTAAAAAAACAGTGTCAGAAATGACCATACTATGTTTGACATCCAGTAGCCGATGATAAGATAAAAAATCAATGTGCTCTAGTGGCGTCGTTAAATAAAACAAAATTTACTTTTTAGTGTTCCTTCCTTTATAAAACTACCAAGACACGCAATCGACTAGGATTCTTCACACATTGGTTCGTAACGATACCTGTAATCTTTTTCGCTCTAAATTGTTGCCTTTTAAGAACAGCCACAACATCGAAAAACCTTAAAACGAAAGAAGATTTTTTTAAAGCCATATTTAAAAAAACATGCTGAAAATATCACTAATTAATTTTGTGTTGAGTGTTTCGTATTTTAAAAACAATACAAATACAAATTGAAATACAGTTTTCTTTTATTACAAATTTAAAACCACATAAACATGATCACTAACATTACTTTATATATTTACAAAATAAGTACAAAATGCTATATGTGCGATTTTGTCGACTTTCTGACGGCGAACTGTGAGATTTAGTTTACTCGATAGGCGCTTAGTAATGGGCTCAAACCTTATAGGAAGATCCTTTTCTTCCCATCTCAACAGATTCTCCTCAAATGGCACATAATATTCCATGGAATGTGCTGTCCCTATCTGTGGAAAAGTAAATATAAAAGTGCATATAAAAGATTCCTTGCTGCTAATGGAAAATATAACGGGTTCAGGGGCGTAGGCTAGGGGGGTTCGGGGGGTTCGGACGAAACCCCCCCCCCCACCCCCACCCGCTGAATCAAATGGTCCGCTTCCAGAACTAAAACATACAGGTTTATACATATGGAGTTTTTGGTGGTGCAAAAACAAAATAGAAAAAGGCCCACTTGGTTCATATTCGAACCCTCCCCAGGTCCAGATGACGCTACGCCCCCTGGGGTTTCGTCTGAAGACTACTCATCAACATTATCAAACGCTTGACATCCAAAATGCGATGATTAATAAACCGATGTACGCTAGTGGTGTCGTTAAACTAAACAAACTTTAACTTTTAACTGTTTTAAAGGCCGACATCCCTGTCCCGAGTCAGACCCCCGATCCTATCGGAGGCCGGACTCGGGATAGGCGTGTTCGAAACCCTAGTGGTATATGGACACGTTAAACAAGTTACTAAGTAAGTAAGTAAAGGCCGACCAACTCCTAGTAGAACTAAACATTGGTACATTGGGGGAAAAGTAGGCCTATTGATATTAAAGGCGCAAAGCCTAGTTTCAATCCGTGAAAATGGACACTAAGTTTAGTTAATCTACAAACCTGCTGCACATTTGGATAAGATTATAACTGGGAGAAACTAAAGTCTGTGATGTTTAAATGGGGAATTATCGTTCGAAAATAGACTAGACTTTGTCTTGGTTACGATTACTTCTTACACGAACGTTCGTAAATGTACGAAAATAAATATTCCCAATAATACAATGCAAATACTTATAATTTAAATAAAAGCCTTAATAGTAAAAAAATACGCCGTAGTCTTTAACAACTAGGGTCTATTACTTTTTTTCCCAACTTAGATTTTTTTCGTGCTTATATCGAATTAAGGTTCAAGCACGCTGTCCTGGGCACACACCTCAGCTATCTGGGCTGTCTGTCCAGGACTGGGTTAGTTGTTATTTGTTAGTGGTTAGTGAGAGAAAAAAGGATGTAGTGGTCTTACCCATTAAGTCGGTAAAACTCGCTCTGGGTGGGAGCCGGTACCGGGCTGCGAACCCATCGCCTACCAGCCTTATGTCCGATGGCTTAACCACGACACCACCGAGGCCGGTCTATCACTTTAAAAGTCAGAATACGAAAGGGTAGATAACTCAGTATCAGCAGTATAATCAACAACGAATGGAAAAAAAGAAAGAAATGTTTTATTTAACGACGCACTCAAAACATTTTATTTACGGTTATATGGCGTCAGACATATGGTTAAGGACCACACAGATATTGAGAGAGGAAACCCGCTGTCGCCACTTCGTGGGCTGCTCTTTTCGATTAGCAGCAAGGAATCATGTGCACCACCCCACAGACAGGGTAGTACATACCACGGCCTTTGATATACCAGTCGTGGTCCACCGGCTGGAACGAGAAATAACAACAACAACAACAACGAATGGAGAAATATCAATATATAGGTTGCATAGCACCAAAGAAGAGAGTTCCGTGTCAAAGATCGGGGTGTACCGTCAAATATTTACGGAGTAAAAGCAGCTGTGAGTGTGATTGGTAGTAATATGTGACATTGATTATCTGTGCAAATACTATTATCCATTGACAATAAATAAATACACTTTTATTTGTTACACAGTTGTTATGCAGTATATACCAGAAGTTGAAAATAATGCGGGGTCCCCACAAAAATGGAACTGCAATTTTCAGCAAAAATGACGGTTGCTATTAAAAACATTACATAAATCTCTTTAAAGGTATGTGACCCCCCCCCCCCCCCCCCATCCCATTTTCTTGCAGGGAGATTAGATGTGAGGTGCCACACTTTTTTTTATTGCTGTACTTCCTGGGTGTGTTGATACGCTGCTTATATCAGTTTTATTAGTAAACGTTAACATTATCCACAATAGGAATTGATTTGGTCTATTAGAACCTATAATAGCGTTATGGTGGGGGAGGAAGTAGGATGAGGGGTAGTATCTTGTTTGTAGTTATGTTACTTTGAAAACAATTATTAACCATAAACTTCACTAGTTCATTATTAAGACGAGCCTCCTTTTAACACTATTCTGGTGATGCCACAAATAAATACTTTTGACAGTACGAAAGTGCACTTCCGAAAAACTCCTTTTTTTCTCTCTCAACGGTTAGTGATGCACGCCGTATTTCGACGCTTCCTTTCAAAGGCGAACATGTGTTTTTGTAGGAGCGTGCCAAAGATATGTTGATTTCAAATGAAATTGACACAAGGAAAACAAATCTGACATAATGAGGTAGATAGAGGCAGCGGGACAATTTTACGGTTTGAGTTTTCTGCCGACCAGATTGCTTCCAGATGAAATGAGAACCGCAGCTCTTAAAATATGTTTGGGAAGAAAGTATTTGAAGGTTGTGTTTTGTTACCGAAAGAAAGGAGAAGTTTTTCTGTTTCAGCTCATGCGTTTTACGTTAGAGGGGGCGAGACGTTGCCCAGTGGTAAAACGCTCGCCCGATGTGCTGTCAGTCTAGGATCGATCCTCGTCGGTGGACCCACCGGGCTCTATTTCGTTCCAAGGGGCGGGACGTTGCCCAGTGGTAAAGTGCTCGCCTGATGTGCGGTCATTCTTGGATCGATCCTCGTCGGTGGACCCACCGGGCTCTATTTCGTTCCAAGGGGCGGGACGTTGCCCAGTGGTAAAGTGCTCGCCTGATGTGCGGTCATTTTGGGATCGATTCTCTTCTTTGGACACATCGGGCTCCATCTCGTTCCGGGCGCGGGACGCAGCCCAGTGGTAAAGTGCTCGCCCGATGTGCTGTCAGTCTAGGATCGATCCTCCTCGGTGGGCTCACCGACCTCTTTCTCGTTCCAGCTAGTGCACCACGACTGGAATATGAAAGGCCGTGGTATGTGCTATCCTGTCTGTGGGATAGTGCCATATCCCTTGCTACTAATGGACAAAAAAATATAGCGAGTTTCCTCTTTAAGACAAACTTTCAAAAACCTTTAAATCAAAGTTTGTTTTGTTTAACGACACCACTAGAGCACATTCATTGATTAATCTTAATCATCAGTTAATGGATGTCAAACCATTGGTAATTCTGACATATAGGTTTAGAGAGGAAACCTGCTACATTTTGTTCCATTAGTAGCAAAGGATCTTTTATATGCACCATCCTACAGACATACTACGGCCTTTGATATACCAGTCGTGGTGCACTGGCTGGAATGTTAAAAGTTTGTTTTGTTCAACGACACCACTGTAGCACATTGATTAATTAATCATCGGCTATTGGATGTCAAACATATGGTTATTCTGACTCGTAGTCATCAGAGGAAACCCGCTACATGTTTCGCAATGCAGAAAGGGATATTTTATATGTAATTTCCCACTGACAGAATAGCACATGATGACTACGAGTCAGAATTACCAAATGTTTGACATCCAATAGCCGATGATTAATTAATCAATGTGCCCCAGTGGTGTCGTTAAACAGAACAAACAAACTTGCTGTCCAGTTGTCGTGCACTGGTTGCAGTGAGAAAACCCCCAATCATTTGAATGGGTCCTCCGAGGTCGTTCGATCCTGCGACGCAAGCACCTCAAGTGAGCACTCAGCCGTCTGAGCTAAATCCAGCCTATAGACAAATTAATTTCGATGACGACTTAGTGTTACTGAGGTACGTGCTAAAATTACCGATATACACGTTCACTGTTGTTGTCAGTCTCGTAGGAACGATATCGGAAGGACATTTATTTACGGTTACATGGCGTCGGACATATCGTTAAGGACCTGAAGTTGTGGGTGCGGGGTGTGGAAGGTGGGATGGAGTGCACACACTCAGAAAGATACGTAATTTCAATTTTTAAAATCTAGGCATCACCTTTGCCTTTGATAAAACAAAGATGGCGGACGAGTTCGAGATTCTTTGGTCTCACTAAACAGTTCATTTCCGGTAGAAAGTTCATTCATCACGGTCCACATTATAGTTCCTAATTGTGACATATGTTGTGGTTCACATATTCACTTCTAGTAATTGTGGAAGAATTAAAACAATTTCAGTGGCAGATCCAGAAATCCATTGGGGGGGGGGGGGGGGGGGGGGCGGAATGTCAATGGAACTTTGGGGGAGGTTTGGAGGGGATTGTAAAAAAAGGTAAAAAAGAAAAAGAAAAAGTAAATTAATATATAATAAAATTATAACTGTCGTAACATTTAGGGGGTGGGGGCTCTAGATCCGCCTCTGAATTTGCATTTTTCAACGGTAAGCCTTCTGGATGGATTTTGCCCCTGTTATTTTACAATATTGTGCATTGACCTTTTGAAACATAGGTGTATAGTGAAAAGGGCTGCCGGTGTGAGTAGGTTGTTAAACTACCTGTTGGGACCGGTACAACATACAACCAAACCAAACAAAACAAAAAACTGAGAAGGAAATGTTCTCAATTTTAGACTGAGAATAAATGCTTATATAATGTATGTTCGCAATGGCGTCTGTTGTTTGTGTTGACGAGAACCCGTTCTATTGGCAATCGTCATATTTAACATAGATTTCAATGGCAGATGACATCGGTGTAGAGATACCTTGAAACACAAGAGCCAAATCTGGTGTTTGCGGTACTTTTAAGCTCTATAAAGAGAAATGTGAAGGTTCCATCGCAGACACTATCGGCCACAACCGTGGTATTATTGTGAAATAAACGATTCTTTCCTGCTAATAAAGCATATGTAAATATTCCTCGCTGTTTATGAAGCATATAAACGATACATTGTTACTGATAAAACAAAGTTACGGTTTGTTTTGTTTAACGACACCACTAGAACATATTGATTTAGTAATCATCGGCTATTTGTAATTTTATCTTAGAGAGGAAACCCACTATATTTTCCCATTAGTAGCAAGGGATATTTTATATGCATCATCCCTGAGACAGGATAGCACATACCACGGCCGTTTATATACCAGTCATGGTGCACTGGCTGGAACGAGAAGTATGGGCCCACCGACGGGGATCGATCCCAGACTAACCGCGCATCAGGTGTGCTACGTCCTGTCCCTAGCCGATGATTAATTCATCAATGTGCTCTAGTGGTGTCGTTAAACAAAACAAACTTTAACTTTTGCTACTGATGAAGACGTAGATTGCAGTACCCGCCAACCCATACAATTACACAACGTAACAGAATTTTTTTAAGTTCTGAGTTATGTCAATTTTTGTGTTGATTATGTTTAATCAATCAATCAGTCACCCACACGATCAATCGATCGACCAACCGACCGACCAATCAGTCTGTCAGTCAAGCAATCAAAAGAAGGAAGGATAGTAAGAAGAAAGGATGAAATAAATAAATGACTGATC
>NC_054709.1:34292627-34302627 GCF_016097555.1 Gigantopelta aegis | reverse complement strand
TAAATCGTGAATGACTTCTTAAATCTGGACTGTATTGTTTAAACTAGAGTGTATTGTTCAATCTGGACTATAGTTTTAAATCTGGACTGTATTGTTTAAACTAGAGTGTATTGTTCAATCTGGACTATAGTTTTAAATTTGGACTGTATTAGTATATATGGACTTTAGTGTTAAATCGGAATCTGTAGTATTAAACGTGAACTGTTGTGTTAAAATATGTGGACTGTAATTTTAAATCTAATCTCTAATGTTAAACCTGGTACTGTAGTGTTAAATTCGGATTGTACTGTTAAATCGGGAACAGGTGACTTTAATTTAAAAATGTATGTTATTTTTTTTTAAGAACAAATTTATCAATCCATTTGGTAAACATAATACAAGAGAACAATAATTTTTTTTTTTATAAATGTAGATACTGATGCGAAACGAAGGCTATGCATTTTGTGAACAATTTAATGCCCTACTAATTTTAACGTCCGTTACACTAAAAAGCAATAGGACCAATTTGTAACTTTTACGCGAACAGATGATAATTTGTTTAATTTACCGTGTCACGGTTATTACTGCGATGGATATAAAACATCCATTTAATTACATCATGCGATGAATCCATGATCTTTATCGTATTATAAAAATATGTTGCCGGGCACAGAGCAGAAATCACGAGACGGATTTCATGATAAATTAATGTATTTGCATAAATAATTACAAAACGTTTCCCCAGTAATATGCGATGGATAAACTTCATGATATTTAGCGTGTTTTAGAGCAACATTTATCTGGTGTCCGTCTATATAATTAAAATACCACAATTCACACATTAACTTGTCAGACGCGTGTGCAGGGAATTTAGCAGGAGGGGGTCTACACTATGGCAAGCGAAATTTATAGAGGGCTGGTGGGTGGTTGTTGAGACATGCGCCCCTGAAAAAATATATTGAGCAGAGGACGAGAGCCATTTTGTACAGATTTTCACTCATTGACTTTGCCGTAGCTTGACATATTTAAATATTATGCATTTATATTTGTACGCTATATATACTCAACGACGAAAGTTTAGCTAATGTTAAAAGAAATGGCATAACATTTATAAATTAACCTATTTTTATTAATTAGTATTCACATCTGAAATGTTTACCATTTACAAACAACATAAACTCATCAACCTTTGCCTTAACGCAACAGGAGGACCTGGTTTTCTTTTACATTTATTCAACCATGGCAAATTTAGACGTCATAAAAGATATTTGCTAAACTTTCGTTGTTGAGTATGTTTTTCATTAGTAAATGACGTTTTAATACAACTCAGCTTGAACTTTACAAATAATTAAGTATTTCATTCATCTCAGCACATGACTGTCGTATCATAAGACAGTGTCTCTGAAAATGAAGTTTTCACATCAAACATTATTTATATATATCTTATGTATTTGTTGTTTAAACATTATGCATATTTCATTAGTAAATCTATTATAGGATGTATTTTACTTATTTATTCCTGTCCCGAGTTAGACCCCCGACGTTATCGGAGGCCGGACTCTGGATAAGCGTAGAGGTATATAGGCGCGTTAAACTCCTAGTCAAGTCAACTATTTTTACTCTTTAAAACTTAACGAATTTTACATCCATGTCCCTCAGAATAATATGATCCTAGTATCATAGTGAATACGTCATCACAGATTCTGTTCTGAAAATGAAGTTTCCACATCGTGCAATAAAAGTTAACCATGCGACTAATTTTTTCATTGCGTCTATTAGCCCACTCATGCGAACATCGCCGCGTCGAAATCCTCGCTTCACCAGGAAACATTATCTGCGGAGTTAATTTCATAAATTTACCATCTGAAAGTCTTGATGGTGGTTGTAATAATCATTAAAGGGGTTTTGAGCGTGCGATCCATAACTTCCAACATAGCCGCTGAATGCATTGGCCGCCATATCACCGCTACAATTGTTCTGCCCGTAACCGGCGTAACTCGCCGGAGTTCGGTTAGGTCTATTGACCGTCGCGTGATCGACGGGAGCGGAGTAGCCGGTCATGTAATCACTTTCATACAGGGCCGTTTCATGCGACTGGTCCATTGAGGAAATCTGCTGGGGATAGCCTGTCAATTTCTCCCCGTAGCCGACGCCGTAATGTTGATTACAGCCGCGATTAGCGTCAGTTTTAGCGTAAAAGCTATTGTCGTAGCCCGATACGTGTTGCTGGCTGTTGGTGGAATTCGCCGTCCGTAGTGAGAGATTCGTTTCGAAGCTGTAGCCATAGCTGTTGTTGTTGTTGTTTGTATTGTTGGTGTTTGTGTGGGTGTCGTCGTTCTTGTAGCAGTTTTGAGCGAAAGCGTTGTTGTTTTCTCCTGGCGTCTGGTTGTAGTAACACGGGTACTGCGGCGTGGTGGGGGCTGGTGGGTGTTCGCGCGAGTGAGATCTTTGCGAAGGTGGATAGTGGGTTTGAGAAGCATCAGAATTGAGAGTCATGTTTCGCTGCAAGGTCCCCGGACCACTGTTCAAGGTCATCTGTCTGTAATCCTCACCAGAATAGAGCTGAGCATCAGTTCCTCCAACGACACAGTCTACATGTGCCACAGCACTCTTTGACTCTCTCGCGTCCACTCTGTGGTAAAAGGAATGAGTGTAGGGATCCTTGGCGTACTGGACACACCCTTGTGGACCAGCTGAGAGGTTCACCGAATCCGCCGGTGAAGAAGTCTTCCTCTGATAACCGCCAGACATCTCCGCAGCTACTCCAGCCACGTGCACTGGAAAAGAGCTCACGGCTTTGTGGGTTTCCGAACTTCCGTTCAGAGCGGACCGTGAAGTCGGGGGCTTGTTCCCGAAACCGACAGGAGCTCCCCCGTGGGCGTAATGAGAAGTCATGACGTCAGCCGAAGACGCCCTTGGCAACTGTTGCCCTGGAGACTGCGCGGCAAGAACGGCCTGCTTTGCGCTGCAGGTGGACAGCGCGGGGCTGACGGTGCTCCTGAGGCTGTCCGGAGAACACAGGCCGGAGTCGGTGGACGACGTGGAACTGCGGTTCGTCTGGGGACTAGACGTCGGTCCGGTGATGACCGCTAGCTTGTGGTCAGCGTCCAGCGCGATGCTCGTTTCTTCGTGAGTGAAGTTCTCGTCGTCAGAACTAGGCCTCTCGGTCTTCACAACACCGACCGGATTCCCCTCGCTCTCGCCACCGATCGCGTCTCTCTGTTTGCTGACGTCGCACCCGTTTGACCCACCTTCCTCGTCTCCGTTGTACTCGGAACAAGGAGAGACCACGTCCCCGTCCTTCCCGCTCAAGAAACTCAGGTCGGAGTTGTTGGACTTGTGTCTCTGGGACTGAGTCTGGCGTTTGTACTTCATCCTGCGGTTCTGGAACCAGACCTTGACCTGCCGCTCGGTGAGGTCGAGGGACGCCGCGATCTCGATGCGACGTGGGCGACACAGGTACTTGTTGAAGTGGAACTCCTTCTCCAGCTCCAGCAGCTGGGTGTTGGTGTAGGCGGTGCGCAGCCGACGCGACGTGCTCGTACTGGCCACGGTGCTGCCGCCTGGCGACTGAGTGAACTCTGAAAGAAGCAAAAGAAGAATATGAGATACTTAAAGTTTGTTTTGTTTAACGATACCACTAGAGCACATTGATTTATTAATCAACGGCTATTGGATGTCAAACCTCATTAACAACAAACTATTAAAAACTGTCAACTACATCTGCATTTTAATTATGCCATTCTAAACGCGGGGGCTTAAGACAATTTAATATGACAAGATATTTGCAGCATATGAATGAAGTACAGTTGCAAAACACAACAGAACAGCACGCTTGAATCTCGGAACACAAAAATTAATGATTGAGCGAATTAATGAACGAATGAATAAATAAAAGAATAAAGGTAGTTAAAAAGATGGGAACTACTGGTATACAATATCGGATAATCTATTCTAGTACATGTACTATCTTAAAATATACAAAGAAAAAAGTGAATAAAAATAATGAAAAAGAGATCACTTTGTATTGCACTATATTAGCGTCATAATGTTTGTATACATAAAGATATAACAACACCACTAGAGCACATTGATTAATTAAAAATCGTCTATTGGATATCAAACATATAGTCTTAGAGAGGAAACCCGCTACATTTTTCCATTAGTAGCAAGGGATCGTTTACAATATATGCACCACCCCACAGACATAATAACACATACCACGTCCTTTGATATATCACTCGTGGTGCACTGGCTGGAACGAGAAATAGCCCAACGAGTCCACCGACGGGGATCGATCCCAAACCGACCGCGCATCAATTGAGCGCTGTACCATTTGGTTACGTCCCGTCCCCAAGTCTAGTATATGTTACTATCTTAAATGGACATCCCTGAATTTTCTGCAAATTTTACTATGTTATCGACTAACAGAGACTTTTTAACGATTATAATTATATATCAAATATATTTTTCTGCATAAAATATTAGTTGTTCTATATTAAACGTATTTCTGATCGTTCTAATATTTGTACTAGGTAAAATTTCATTTTATTTCCGAAAATATTTTTATTTCGTACGTACGAAATTATTTGAAGACTTAATGCAGTTTGGGCTTCTTACAAATATTAAGACAACCAGAAACACATCGAATATACAGACACTGATATTCTAAACAAGAAAATATATTTAATTTGTAAGTTTAATCGTAGAAATATTTTGTTAGTCGGAAACATCGTACAATGCTGTAAACTCAGGAATGTCCCTTTAAAATATACAGAGAAAAAAAAATCACTTTGTATTGCACTATATCAGCGTCACAATGCTTGTATGCACACAGATGTAACGTGGACTGAATGCCAGTAATGTTAGACTTAGACTGCCTGCCAGTAACAGAGGTAACTAACTGACACTATAGATGGGGGTTTTGGTTACTGCCACTCGTCCCTGTTAGTGTTGGTGTTATCCCTTGGATACAATAAATCCCAATACATAAGCTCTTAAATAGACAAGAATAATCCCCAGTAGACAACGACATACTCCCTACCTAGAGGTGTATATTATAGGATTATAAAACGACAACCCTACTGACTATGAAACAGTATAAAAAGTATGGTGACTGTTACAGTAACTGGTATTTCACACCCAATACTATATGATATTTGCCACCTTCAGAGAAACGTTTAGGATCGTAGGTTAAATATTGTTAAAATAGCAACAGATTCAAAATGTTCAGTAAAACAATTTGACGCCTATTGCACTCAAAGTGCCTTCCTGTATGTTGTTGCATTGTTTGACTTACACCGGCCTCGGTGGCGTCGTGGTTAGGCCGTCGGTCTACAGGCTGGTAGGTACTGGGTTCGGATCCCAGTCGAGGCATGGGATTTTTAATCCAGATACCGACTCCAAACCCTGAGTGAATGCTCCGCAAGGCTCAGTGGATAGGTGTAAACCACTTGCACCGACCAGTGATCCATAACTGGTTCAACAAAGGCCATGGTTTGTGCTATCCTGCTGCTAATCGGAAAGAGTAGCCCATGTAGTGGAGACAGCAGGTTTCCTCTCAAAATTTGTGTGGTCCTTAACCATATGTCTGACGCCATATAACCGTAAATAAAATGTGTTGAGTGCGTCGTTAAATAAAACATTTCTTTGTTTGACTTACAATTTTGAATATGTTGCTAGTTTACCAATATTTTACCTATGGATCTAAAAGTGTCAGAGAAGGTGAAGGGGCGGAACGTAGCTTAATGGTACAACGCTCGCCTGATGCGCGATCGGTGGGCCCCATTGGGCTATTTCTCGTTCCAGCCAGTGCTCGACAACTGGTATCAAAAGCCGTGGTATGTACTATCCTGTCTGTGGGATGGTGCATATAAAAGATCCCTTGCTGCTAATAGAAAAGAGTAGCCCACGAAGTGGCGACAGCGGGTTTCCTCTCTCAATATATGTGTGGTCCTTAGCCATATGTCCGACGCCATATAACCGTAAATAAAATGTGTTGAGTGCGTCGTTAAATAAAACATTTCTTTCTTTCTTTCCTAAAGATAAGAAATATCCATATAGTGTTGGGTGTGAAATATCAAAGTAACAGTCCTCATACGATTTTAATAATGCTATAGCCAGAAGGGTTACCGTTTTAATTTAGGTCACTCGATCTATTACACATAAGTACTTATATCATGTTTGGGACGGGACGTAATACTGATGTAAAGCGCTCGCTTGATGCGCCATCGGTCTAGGGTCGATCCCCGTCGGTGGTCGCACTGAGCTATTTCTCGTTCCAGCCAATGCATAGCGACTGGTATATTTAAGATGGTATGTGCTATCCTGTCTGTGGGATGGTATATATACAACAGATCCATTGCTACTAATGAAAAAAGACTCCCGAAGACTGTCTCTGAATTACCAAATGTTTGACATCCGGTTGCCGATGATTCATAAATGGTGTCGTTAAACAAAACAAACTTTAACTTTAAACTTTAAATGTTAACTCTAGAATACAATAAATACTAATCCATAAGCTCTTAAACAGACAAGAAAAATATTCAGTAAAGAATGACATACAACCTATCTAGACATGTATATTATAGACGTGTATATTATAGACCTATTTATGACACAGATGTACTCATGTCGTGTTTATGTACCACAACTCACGCTCAACCCCGTGGTGGCGATAAAACAGATGTACACAATTTCCTAAAGATATATTTTATTTCGTTTCGCTTCTGACAGATGCTGAATTTGAAAAGATCAATTCAGAACTGTCACGGAATTCCTCTCTGCCAGATTAACTCAACCGTGACCACATTCGGCTCGACGGGGTTGAATACTTGCGTGGCTATGAAATTGCTTCCTACGTGCTCTAAGCAATGTTCGCTTCGCTCGAATGAGCCCCAAGTCTAGAAGAAATCGTGCACGACTCTACGTATTTACGTCTTGTAATGTTACAGGGTGTAATGGATTTCTGAAATCAGACATGTTTTGTGATACTTTTCCGCTGTGATTTACACGGTTGTGATGTGTATCAGCTGTGACGTTTGTTGTTTATATAAACAGTCGAGATTGTTCATGATGTTGATTTCTGATGCTGTAACTGATATATTTGTATATGTCATGCATTTTATGGAAATACTTTTTAATGCAAGTAATTAATTTATTTAAATATATAATAATAATAATAATAATAATAATAATAATAATAATAATAATAATAATAGATGGTAATATACAGACAGAATAATAATGCGCTAATATTGTATGAATATAACAATAAATAAATAAATATATAAATAAATAAAACAGACAAACAAACACACAAATAAATAAATAAATGAATGAATGAATGAATGAATGAATGAATGAATGAATGAATGAATGAATGAATGAATGAATAAATAAATATATAAATAAATAAACATACAAATAAATAAATAAACGAGAATAAAAACAAAAAACATAGAAGCAAATAAATAATTAAATGAATAATTAAATGAATAAATAAATAAATAAATAAATAAATAAAACCAATAATTAAATAATTAAACGAACTAAATGTACATGGTTCTTTTTCACATAAAGGGAAGTCTGTATATCCAGTTTTGAACAACCAGTTATGTACTGGAGAATATCATTCATAATTTAATACTGGTACCATATATAGCTTCTGTACCATCCGTTCACCTAAAGGTAACATTTATTTTCATCAATTCAATATTTGTGTATTTACACTTTAATATATCTTCACATATCGAATTGCGTATGTTTTTGTTATATTTTTTTTAATAAAAAATAAGAAATAATTAAAATACTATTACTTCCGTTTGAATTAGATCTTAAAACACATATATTGTGGGTTTGATAATTTGTTCTTAAATGTATGTTTGACATCAAATAGACGATGTTTAATTAATCAATGTGCCCTAGTGGTGTCGTTAAACAACACGTTGTTCTTCTCAAAATTTATATTTTGTACTCGAAAATGATATTGTATTGCATTTATAAATTAATTTAAACTCATAATATTTTATGAAAGTACATTGTACATTTATTTGTTTATAATTTATTCTAATATCATTACACGAAATATACATGTACTGAGGGAATGTAACATTTCATTGTCCATTTTACGTTTACAGTTTTAAAGGAAAAGAACACCAAGCTAAAAGGATATCTTTCCACACAACATATTTAATAATATTAATGCTATTATATTCAATGAATTGTGCATCACAGTCAAAAATGTATTCAAAAATTTTGTTTGGAGTATTTAACAAAGTTTTACATTTTTATTCTGTAGTCATCCATTTTAGCTCGACAATCCTTTGTGCCATAATTTTATTTTGTGTACTAGGTTCTTTAATTCCACTATGTTCAATATTTTTGGTCATTTGTTGACGTTTAATTTTATTTGGTTTTCTTTTCTATATACATGTAAATAGAATTTACATTGCAAATCTTGGATGTCCTTTAACTGGCGGTGTTTGGAATGGATGAAAGTAAATTATTTTAAATAGTTATTTCTGCTTACGGTAGTACTAAACCAAATAACTTCCTTCTGCGTCAAAGTTCGAGGTGCACCCAACTTTTGATAGAGCAGTTAATACCACAAGTCCTATCATTAGTGATAAATGTGAGTGTGTTTGTTGTAAAAATAGTTTCATCTGGGCAAAAAATGTATGCAATTTTATTTTATCTAGTACCCCTATGTCAAGTAGCCTTCTGCTTGAAACATCTATGGGGTACCTGCAAAAAATACTAAAATTTTGTGCGGAACTAGGGTAGTCATAGACGCAGCTTAAACCCTAATTTGTTTATGATTTACTTTAAAGGTGAGAGGTGGTAGTATTTATATCCGTGGTGTTTATGTCGATTGAGAGAGAGAGAGAGAGAGAGAGAGAGAGAGAGAGAGAGAGAGAGAGAGAGAGAGAGAGAGAGAGAGAGAGAGAGAGAGAGAGAGAGAGAGAGAGAGAGAGAGAGAGAGAGAGAGAGAGAGAGAGAGAGAGAGAGAGAGAGAGAGAGAGAGAGAGAGAGAGTCAAAGTTTGTTTTAATGACACCACTGTAGCACGTTGACTATTTGATTCTGAAACATTTTTTTTTTTTTAAAGAAACCCGCTACATTTTTTTCCATTACCAGCAAGAGATCCTTTACATGCATCTTCCCACATACAGGATAGCACATACCACGGCCATTGATATACCAGTCGTGACGCACTGGCTGGGACAGGATAAAAAAAACAATCAGAGAATGGGTCCACCGAGGTGGTTCGATCCTACGACGGACGCAAGCACCTCAGACGTTATGACAAACTAATCATTAACTTCTGTCCTGAACAGATAGCCCAGACAGCTGAGGCATGTTCTCAAGACAGCGAGCTATCACACACAAATTAAATCAAAGAAATAGCACACGTCCCGAAGGGATTGCGAATGAACCAATATACGTATACTATTAGGCACGAAAAACCAGTTTAAAATATCAGTGTAGAAAATAAAATCTGATAAATCTAATATAATATCTATAAATAGATCAAACGGAACATGGCGTAGGGGATGGTGCACACACACCTTTATCGAATTAGTGAGACGTCGCCGATGTCAGTCCGACACGTCGTGACTGATGGCAACACGTCAAAGCTGTACCTGTCACCATCACTCGAGACTAGTCGCGGCCCAACATTTTTAGTATCAAAATAACAACAAAGAGCTTTTGAGCCACTATCGCCCGAACTGGGATTGGTCGCACAATTGTTACCACTCGATCATGATGGATTCGGTTTTCCCCTTTCCAACCATAACCTCATAATTGGTACATCAAACGTCGTGGTATGTACAGTCTTGTCTGTATGAAAATGCACATTAAAATGTTATTGCTTCTTTATAGGTGGCTGTAGCTGGTTTATTTACCATCAGTTCATTGCGTGTTCTAAAGTTAAAGTTTGTTTTGATTAACGACACCACTAGAGCACATTTATTTATTAATCATTGGCTATTGTACGTCAAACATTTGGCAATTCTAAC
>NC_054709.1:34262627-34287627 GCF_016097555.1 Gigantopelta aegis | reverse complement strand
TTGTTCAAACCTGCAGTTTTGTCTTGCAGGCATAGTGGCTGTTTCATGGAAATATGAATTGTAGGTTGGCGTAAATTATTGCATTTTATGGGTAGGGTGGGTGGGGGTGAGTGGTGGGTGGATGGCGGGTGGTTGGTGGGTGAGTGGGTGAGTGGGTGGTGGGTGAGTGGGTGGGTATTTAAGAGTTTGCAGTCATTGTAAGCTGTTTCCGACTAACAGAGCTTTTTGACGACTATAATGACACAGTAAATACATTTTCATGTTTAGAATATAAGTGTCTGCTTATCCATTATCTTTGCTGATATTTTTATAAGTATTTTTTTAAATTTTATTTTATTTTATTATTATTTATTTATTTATTTATTTTTATTATTATTATTATTATTATTATTTTTTTTTTTTTTTTTTTTTTTTTTTGGAGGGGGTTATCGATACCACTAGAACACATTGGTGTACTAATTATCGGCTAATGGATGTCAAACGTTTGGTAATTCTGACATGTAGTCATCTGAGAAAGCCCACTACAATGTTGCTAATGCAGCAATGGGTATTTTATATGCACCATCCCACATACCACGGCCTTTGATATACCAGTCGTGGTGCACTGGCTGGAACGAGAAATAGCCCAATGGGCTCACCGACGAGTATTGGCCCTAGACGGTCCGCGCATCAAGCGAGCGCTTTACCTACCACTGGGCTACAGCCTGCCCCGTGTATTGTTTCGTATACACGAAATCATTTTAAGGTAAAAATGATAATTTTCAACAGGTGAATATATTTAATAATGCAATTTTTGTCATCAAAAGGATCTGTATTTTATAAACATGATGCAATGGCAGCAAACTCAGGATAGTTCCTTTTAACAAATCGCTCCCCCCCCCCCCCCCTCACACACACCTGATGCTTTCTTGAACCACCCTTAAAGAGATAATTGGTTATACAGGATCACTATTTAAAGGCAGTCACTAATCGGATTTTAGACACGCCATCTGTTCCGTTTGTTACAAAGATCAGATTAGAAGGTGCGCATAATGTTGTCGGAAATCTCGATTAATTACGAATAACAAATCGTAATCGGACGAAATATTCCGAATGGTTCCGAACCTTCCGATATCAAATTATAAAATAAATTAAAATAATAATAATAATAATAACAAAATCTTACAAAAAGAGAAAACAGGAAAAGAATAAACTATCATGATTAATAGATAATCCGATTAATAAATTAACTATTTAAATCTGTGTAAATTAAATAGGCATATGCGCTCTTTTTAAAGTATTAACCGGTAATTTTATTTGTTTAAAGTTTGTCTTGTTTAACGACACCTTGGATTTTTAATCATCGGCTATTGGATGTCAAACATTTGGTAATTGCAACATAGTATTGGAGAGGAAAGCAGCTACTTAGTGGTAAAGCGCTCGTTTAATGCGCGATCGATTTGGGATCGATCTCTATCGGTGGGCCCATTGGGCTATTTCTCGTTCCAGCCAGTGCACCACGACTGGTGTATGAAAGACCGTGGTATGTACTATCCTGTTTGTGGGATGGTTTATATAAATATCCTTTGCTGCTAATGGAAAAATATAGCGGGTTTACCTTTCTAAGACTATATGTCAAAATGACAAAAAGAATTGTTTAAATGAGTCATAATGAAAATACTACGATATATCGTGAGAGTTCTAAATGTTGAGATATCTTAATACGACTTCAAATGAGTTGCAACACAACAATGATTGGTATAGTTACTTTTTAGAATTAAAACAATATTTTTAACAGTTTTAAACTTCAAAATACGACACTATTTTAATATGGCTTTAAATTACGAGTGTTCAATAATACAATACAGTTTTAACTTATAATTTAAACTTTAACACTATTCAAATAATTGAAGTGGGTTCCGTATAGCCATTGAGCTATTGCTCGTTCCAGCCAGTGCAACACGACTGGCATATCGAAGGCTGTGGTATGTGCTATGCTGTCTGTGGAATGGTGCATAAAAATATATTTTGTTACTAATGGAAATATGTTACCAAAAGTTTGATATCTTATCGATGGTTAATAAATCAATGTGCTCTAGTAGTGTCGTTAAACAAAACTAAATTTAATTTTAACTTTAAAAATAGGTTCACAATTAAGAAATAGTTTTAATATAGCTTTAATTTTTAAAAATATGACACTATTTCAATATTACTTTAAATTACAAGTGAACAATAATAACAAACCGTAACATTGTTCACATAAGTGAAATGGGTTCCGTATAGTAATACAATACAGTTTTAATTTATAATTTAAACCGTAATACTGTTCACATAACTAAAATGGATTCCGTATATGATACATGTATATAATGCAGTTTTAATTTAGAAGTTAAACCGTAACAGTGTTCATAATTATTGAAATGGGTTCCGTATAATAACATAATACAGCTTTAATCTATAATTTAAACCGTAAAACTGTTCACATAATTCAAATGGGTTCTGTATTTCACAAAACGTTTAAAATTCTTATGCCCACGACACGTTTGGACGAGAAAAGGCGGTAGTGATATTTGACATGTGTTGTTGTTCGATTGCCATGAAACAGATCAGCTCGAGATCGATTTCAGGGGCTGCCGGGGTATTACGCACTGCGTGAAAACGACAACCTTTCAATTAGAGCGAAAATCTTCCTCATATTGATCTGTTACACCAAAACACAACGCGCCCGGTTAGAGAACGAGATTTGTTATTATTTTTCTGGGACGTCAAGCCAAATCGTCTTTACGCGTTTAGGGTTTTTTTGTTGTTTATAATAATGTAGCTTTGCCGACATACCATTTGTATGTTTTTGTATACATACAATATACTTTATTTAAAGCAAATCAGTGCGTGCGAAATATATACATTGCTGTTGGTTAATAGTAACAGTACACAGAAATGTATTTATTTATTTATTTACTTACTTACTTACTTACTTACTTACTTACTTACTTACTTACTTACTTACTTACTTACTTACTAATACTTACTTACGTACTTATTTACGTATGTGCTTACTAATTTTCTTATTAATTTATTTATTTAAGATTTTTATTTAATTATTATTATTATTTCTATTGATATGATTCGCTTATTTTGTGTCTTTATATGCTTGATTTTATTTACTTTTGTTTATTCAGTTGTTTGCATATTTTAATTAGTTATGTTTACTAAATATAGAATCGCTGAGCACTGTAGAATATCAAGTGATATAAAATCAACTTAGACGAATATTTTAAAAATAATAATTGTAATTTGTGAAATTAATAGCACATGTGTGTCGCATATCATACTTAATTTAAACAAAATAGCAGACATATATTTTAATTAATATATTTGTAGCTGTTAGGTATATTTACTTATAGATGTTTATAACATGAATGGCTGTTTTCAGTAGTATTAATTTTACATTATTAACCAATGTCTCACTAAATATATACCAAGAAGATTTATTTTCATCTTTAAAGATTTATTGTGCAAAATATAGACTCAGTGAAATACACGTACGGTATGTTACACCTACTAAACAAAAAAGATAAAAAGAAGCCAACTACACTTAAGTTTATAATGACCTCTAGAATATAATTTCTACAATATACTGTAAATTAATATTGACTGAACTAAGAACTGAATGTTGAAAGTGAAAAAAAAAGACCTTCATAAAAATATAATAACAAATTTTCTATTAAGTTCCACCTCCAATTCATCTTTACTTAACAGTCAATATTAGGCGATATAAAAACAGGGACTGGGACAACGAAAATCTTCCTGTTCAGCTATACGGTAACATACTTCCGGCTGATACTGCCTTTATAACGAGTACAGTTACATTTTAAATACATTCTTATGTTTAGAATATCAGTGATTGTCAAAGGCGTACGGGCTGCCATTTTTATTTTTTATTTTTTTATTATTATTATTAATGTGGGGTTGGAGGTTTTTTGGGGGGGGGGGGGGGGGCAGGCCGATTTTTTTACGATTTCAATGAACATGTCCGAATCTGGATAGCAACATTTATTCATATGAGCAATACTGCCAAACAGCTAAAAACTGTTGAAAAAGAATCACTATGCATTTTTACGTCTGTGCCGGACCAGGCCCCAAACTATCCAGAGGCGGGACCCGGGACCCGGGACTGAAACCTTCGTGGTATATGAGCATGATAAAATTATCCGCTCCCCTCCGCATGTTTACATGGATTACAACTAATATTGTGGGTAGAATGATGAAAATACCTGGTGAAAATGGTTTCAAGCCAAGTCATTTTACCCGAATATCTCGGTAATTTTTGCCCGAATTTGATGATTTGCTCCACCACTGGGTTGGTGTGGGTGAGTGGGCAGCTGCCCCCCCCCCCCCCCCCTCTCGCCACCCTTTCTCGTATGCTTATGATGTTTGTATACCAAATGTGTTTCTTGTCGTCCTAATGTTTGTAGTTTTCCAGTGTGGATTTTACCTCTCAATAAATTCCTTACACGCAGCAGTTTATTTGTTGTTGTTGTTTATTTCCCCGAGGATATTGGTTCTATAATGACGAAACGCCAAATATTTTTATGAAAGTTCTGTGTTAAAGTGTTGTCACTGGAACCAATTTTTAAAGTTTTATAATAATTTCGTACATATATATTTTTTTACATGGGTAAAATTCATGTTCATGTAAACAAATATATATATTTATATAGGAAAATCCATATTCATGTAAACATATATATTTATATAGGAAAATCCATATTCATGTAAACAAATATACATATACATATACATATACATATACATATACATATATATATATATATATATATATATATATATATATATATATATATGTATATATTTTTTTTTTTACTTGGGAAGATCTATGTTCATGTAAACAAATATCTATTTTTACATGGGAAGATCTATGTTCATGTAAACAAACATATTTTTACATGTGAAGATCTATGTTCATGTAAACAAACATATTTTTACATGGGAAGAACGGTGTTCAAGAGTAACAAATAATTTTTTTTACATGTGGAAATCCACGTTCAAGTAAACAAAAATATATTTTTATATGGCGAAATCCATGTTCATGTAAACAATTGTTTTTATGGGGAGATCCATGTTTCTCGTACAACGTTGTACTAGTACTGCAGTGCACTTTAGGTTTAAAGTTACAGTTGTTCGCTTAGATTATTTGTTTTCAATGCAGGATATATTCCAGTTTGGTCTCATGTTTATAGAAACTCAACTCAGTGTTTTGATTTTTCTTTCACTCATGTATTGCCCCCATTAAAATAAATAAATAAATACAAATTAAATAATAATAAAAAACACATAAATATAATTAATATAATTGCACCCCCCCCCCCCCCCCCCCCCCCCCCCCCCCCCCCCCCCAATCACTGTCACTTCCCGACACCTATGCATCAACACGTTTTGGTTATTCAGAACACTTCATCAGAATAACAATTTACTATTTTCTGAAAAAATATTAATGTATTAATTCTGTGTGTTTTGGGCTATAAATTCCCCAGGAACCTTTGTCGATCATGCCAGTGTCCGAATTATCAGACCATATTTAGACCTTGTCAAATGTAGGCCTTCTTGCAAAATCGACTGTACTGGTTTATGTGTTGAATTCTTAACAGGTTATTCTTGTTTGTACTATTTTAATCTTAGGTAAACACAAATTATAATATTTCGCTTTCAGTTAAAATATCATTGTCTAAATAAATTAATATCGAAGGTAAGGTTATTTAATTTTAACAGTTTGGTATAATCAAGTCATATTGATATTAAATGAGTTCTATTGAGTATTAAGTTTGTTGTTGTTGTTATTACTAACATTAGGAGTAGTAAATGCATGTAATACGCATGAGTATAATATACCAAACAATAAAATATGGAGTACAATGCAACTGAACAAAACCTAAATATTTTACAAATAATAATAATAATAATAATAATTAAAAAATAATCCATATTCCATATTTTAACTACTCCGACATTTCTTCGTTTCATGTCATTAATTTTAATTTTTGAAACTTGAAACCCAAGACAAATATGTCATAAATAAACATGTATAAACAAGTATTGTGTGATAGTTTTGTTTCATAAACAATATGAACACTACACGTGTGTTACTACAAGTGAACCATTGATCAGATTTACATCGATTGTCCTCTGTTCGTATTAAAGTATTCATAAATATAATATTGCTCAAACATTTCGTTTATTTTAATAAATATCTTAGGTCATATACATATTTAAAATCAAAGTAATTAATACTGCTTGGTTACTATGCTTTTTTATATGTGACACTTAAAACTTTCAGGAATTAATAATAATATAAAAAATATTCAAAATTAAGAAATTAATTGTTGCTGATATGTAGAAGCATGACTATTGATGAAATATTTATTATATTATATATAACACACATTTCTTGAAGAAAACAATTAAAATTTATAGGCTGATATATGACATTTACACATACAAATGAATGAATGAATGAAGAATGAATGAATGAAGAATGAATGAATGAATGAATGAATGAATGAATGAAGAATGAATGAATGAATGTTTATCGATAGCCCAACACAAAAGAACAGTAATTTTTACACCCCCTAAAAAAAAAAGTTTTCTTTTTTCGGGAACCCGATCACACCTCGAGAAAACGTTTTTACGTAAAAAGAATACATATATAGCATTTTATCTAGACGCGTAACGATTAATGTAATATTAAATAATAATAAAAATAAAATAAAATAAAATAATTAAGAAAAACCCAAGCCGAACTTACCTAAAAAAACACACCATTTAACACTGTTCCCAAAGTTTGTTTTAGGCCTTGTAAAATATTAAAATAAAATATATTACGATTTGATTCCTAAAGCATGCTTTATTTTAGCCATTTTGATTATTGTAAAAGCTTTTTTTTTTATTATATATTTGCAGAATTTTAAGAAGACATAATTAGCAGTTTGTTCTACATCTTCATTTAAAGAAATATACGAAAAATAAATTAACATTTAAATAATAACTCAAATTTGATTATATTATATTTGAAATTTATGAGAGAAAAACTCCTCAAACTTTGCAATAATAATATTGGAAGAAATTTTTTATTTTATAACATTCAAAACATTGTCCTAATTTTTTTTAAATATATAAATTTAACAGAATACGTAGTAATGAATATAGTTTAAGCTTTTGTTGATTATTATTTTTTTTTACATAATATCCAAGTTCAATATATTAATTAATTAATTAATTATTATTATTATTATTATTATTATTATTATTATTATTATTATTATTATTATTATTTAGCAGTGAAATCGTTGTTTACAATATTACGTAACAACAAAACAATAATTTCAGTGTTGGATTAAAACACAGATATACCCACATACATACATACACACCCACCCACACATCATACAGACATCATACATATCTACATGTATATATATATATATTTGTTCTTTCTAAAATGTGTTAAATTGGAAAACATATTTTCGTCAGGTTACGGAGGACGAAGCAATTCATCAATAAGGGAAAGTGTTAAAACAAATAGAATAAATTCAATTTTCAATCATCTACATTAGCTTCGGATTCCTCGCTCCTGTCAAGTCGCCTGTCAGACGCCGTTTGAACGATCATAACTCAAAATTCTTTACAGCCGGAAAAACCCCTTACCTTCAGCCATAGCCGTCGAGCCACCCTTCCTCTGCGATTTCTTCTCCTTCAGCCACGCGAACTCCGGAACTTTGTTCTGCAGGCACGTACCCACCTCTCCCACAACCACCCCCGGAGAGCCGGGTAGCCCCTCCGAGTTTTCCTGGATCTGTCCGAGTTCGGAAAACGGACTACAGTACGGACGCATGTCCGCGTTCGACATGATTGATGGATGGTAGTTTTCGTTCAAGTGCTGGGCCGGATTCATAAATCCCATCCCAGGCGGTGGTCCGTACATATATCCCGGTTCTCTTTCCACACTCTCCATATCCATTAATTTTTTCGAAGATCAAAATATAATGTATTAATTTTTGTTATTTTTTTTTTTACAACTTTATATTACAGTTTTTAGCTCGTCCGCGCCTAAAACTCTCCTCGCTAGCCATCGATAGGTTTTGGCCATGCAATAAAACTTGTGAACGGCCCTGCGGTGATCCGCTCGACTAACGGATGTCACGTGCGTGACCTAGCCAATCACAACTCATCTCTTGCAAAACTTGACAGCTCGGTGAAATGTGATAGGTCTTTGATCTGACAGCCATTCGTCCAAAAGCGTAGATCGCCAGCGATAGACAAATTTACATGCAGAACTACAGTTTGATTGACGTGCCAGATTATCTCAGTGTTAATGTTATAAGCGAATATGATATTAAAGAGAAAATAAAATAACAACGGGAAGAACATTAATTAACTCGCTGGCTATACGCTTGATTACGTACAATATGATATTCAGTCACTTAAATGTTTTCGTTTTTCCTCTTTTCTTTTACACGCTATTCACCGGCAAAGCTGAAATCATTTTTAAAGTGGAGATTTTTTTCTGACAGTTTAACTTAGGAGCAACACCCCGATTAGGTACAGGTTTAACCCGAAAGACGATATAATCAATAGTGTGTGTGAGAGAAACTAAATAATTAAAAAAGGAAATATGTTGTGGTTTGATTTGATTATACTGGAAATGTTTTTGTTTGTTTATGGTGTTGTTGTTGTAGTAATAATAGTAGTAGTAGTAGTTACTAAGTAGTAGTAGTGGTATTGGTGGTGGTAGCAGGAGTAGTAGTAGTAGTAGTTGTTGTTATTATTGTTGTTGTTGTTTTTCGTTGACGTTTTGGGTTTGCTTTTATGAACTTTTATGAATGTGTTTTGTGTTATTTTATTTATTTATTTATTTATTTATTTATTTTGTTTGTTTATTTGTTCGACCGTTCGTACGTACGTTTGTTTGTTTGTTTGTTTGTAGCGGTAGTGGGTTGAGAAGGAATCTTCAAAAAGACGAAAAAGACCCCCCCCCAAAAAAAACAAAAACAAAAAAACAACAACAACAAAACAACCCAACAACAACAAACCAAACAAAAAACAACAAACCAAACAAAAAACAACCCCAAAACCAACCCCTCCAACAAAAACAAACAACAACAATAAACACACACACACACACACACACACACACACACACACGCACACACACACACACACACACACACACACATCCACATAAGTTACTGACATTACCACTGGAATGGTTTATCAGAAAAACTGTCAAGATTTCCCCCTATCTTCAGCTAGGCAACGAAAAAAAAATAGAAGCCCATTTTTCCAATGCGCGCAAACTCAAACAAAATCATTCTGGAAAGAAAAAAATATAAATAAAGAATACCAGAAATATTTGGTGTGCTACGGTGTGAGCTATCAGATGTAAGTACTATATCTGGGATCTTTTTTCTCTGTCTGTTTTTCCCATTTAGCAGAATACAGGCCCGGGTTTGTTGATTTCTATAGAAAATGCGTAGTGCGTCTTGTTTCGGCACGTTCAATGCTGTTTTCGTCATGCGTCCATTTCACTTTATCCAAGAATGTTCACTCTAGGCATACAGACCTGCAGTGGGCGGGACGTGTGGGACGGTGTTTCTAGAAATTGTTCCCTTTGTTGGATGGTTCCGTGAAAAGAGTCTCGCTTACCCGAGTAGAAAACCCCAGTCTCACTGTCGAATTGCCCCGACAAAAGACGCCATTCATATCTGGACGAAGGGGATTTTCGTTTTCTTTCTTTTCTTTCTTTTTTCCACTCTTCCCTTCACTAAAGGTGCGACGGCGTAAAAAGATCAACTTCAAAAGAGTCAAACCGCCTTTTATGCCCGACTGCCCGTTGTTCGCCAAACACTGGTGGATGAGCCTATTGCATCAAAATACCCGATCAAGCAGGCAGAAGAATTCAACAATTTGTTTTCCATCCGGCGGTTGGAGGTTTTAGATGCGCCCCCTGGCGGGTCTTGACTCTCAATGTGTACAGGCGATAGCTTCCAACAGTAAAATCCTTTATTCGCTTTGTCGAAGGGCTGAATAAAACAGCAGGGAGACGAGCGAATCGTATAAAAGAAGCACAGGTGATCCTTGCAACCCGCCAGGTCCAATAAAATAATTATGACCGCAGCATTTAAATTGGAGGTATCTTGTTTACAAACAAAACAGATTTGTTTCATTTCGGTGTTTGCTGTTTTCGTTTTCAACCCAGCTAATCTTTCAGTGTTAGTGTTTTAAGCGCCAAGGCTGTTCATCCGATACAGTTAAAGTTTGTTTTGATAATCGACACCACTAGAGCACGTTGATTTAAGACAGGAATATAGCTGTAATGAACACCGACTCTGTTTAGACGTAGTAAAAAGAACAGTACAATTTCTATGGCTAAAAGATAAAGTTTGTTTTGTTTAACGACATCACTAGAACACATTGGTTTATTAATTATCGGCTATTGGATGTCAAACATTTGGTAATTTTGACATATTATAGTCTTAGAGAGAAAACTCGCTACATTTTTCTATTACTAGCAAGGTATCTTTCATATGCACCATACCACAGACAGGATAGCACATACCACGGCCTTTGATATACCAGTCATGGTGCACTGGTTGGAATGAGAAACAGCCCTATAGGCCAACCGACAGGGATCGATCCCTTACCGACCGCTCATCAAGCGAGCGCTTTACCACTGTGCTACCTCCCGCCCCCACCCCCGTTAATCTGATACCGTTTGGATTGAGTTTGATTTTGGTTGTTCACACAAATGGCAGATGTTATGTTCGCGAAAATGTTGTATTCATGAAATTGTGTTTATTTATTTATTTACAAAAAAAAAAAAAAAATTAAAATTAAAAAAAAAAAAACCCAACAAAACAATTCCGGACACTTAAAATAGTTTAATATTTAAAATGATCAATATTGACAACAACAGCGAAATCAAAGCTAGAAAGTAGCACATTTTAAACAAATAAGTTTAACTGACACCAGACTGGAGCACATTTATTAATTAATCATGTCAAACATTTGGTCATTCTGACACGTAGTCAACAGAGGAAGCCCGCTACATTTTCGTAACACAGCAAGGACTTTAAAGGGACATTCCTGAATTAGCTGCATTGTAAGGTGTTTTCGACTAATACAATATTTCTACGATTAAACTTAGCTATTAAATATATTTTCTTGTTTAAAATATCAGTGTCTGTATATTCAATGTGTTTCTGGTCGTCTTAATATTTGTAAGAAGCCCAAACTGGATTTTGTTTTGAAATAATTTTGTACGTACGAAAAACATATTTTAGGAAATAAAATGAAATTTAACGTAGTACAAATATTGGAACGATCAGAAACACGTTTAATATACAGCCACTAATATTTTATTACAATAGTTAAAAAGTCTCTGTTAGTCGATAACATCTTAAAAATGGCGGCAAACTCAGGAATGTCCCTTTCAACAAGAACAGAATAAAGCTAAAGTCTGCTTTTAACCATTGATTAGTTAATCATAATCTATTGGATGTCAGACAGTTTGTAATTTTAACATGTAGTCTTTATTTCGTTTCTTTTATATTATTTTCTTGCTTATATCCAATCAAGGTTCAATCACATTGTCCTGGGCACACACCACAGCTATCTTGGCTGTCTGTCCAGCCTCCAGGACAGTGGGTTAGTTGCTAGTTGGTTAGTGGTTAGTTAGAGAAACGAGGGTGTAGTGGTCTTACACCTACCCATTGGTCCTTAAAACTCGCTCTGGGTGGGAGCAGGTATCGGGCTGCGAACCCAGTACCTACCAGCCTTATGTCCGATGGATTAGCCATGACACCACCGAGGCCGGTAAAAAAAACCCGCTACATTTTTCTGTAAGTAGCATATAATAGACAGGACAGTCCATACCTCGGCCTTTGAGATATCAATGGAATATGAATATGTATCTGTATATTCGATGCATTTCTCCTCAAGCAATATAGGGGTCTACATTGTGGCGATCACAGTTGATAGAAGGGTTGATACATGTATTGTATGGGTTTTTTTTTTCTTGAGCAGGGTTCATACAATGACTATTTATATCCATTGTATGTATACGAAGCATTTTTATTCAGTTGTAATGAGGTGAGACTTAAAATTTAGTACATTATCTGTCTGTATGTCTGTGTTGCACAAAGCGATAGCGAACCTTCAGGCAACATGAATGAATGAATGAATGAATTACTGTTTAACGACACCCCAGCACAAAAATACATATTGGCTCCGGCAACATAGCCTTGCCATCCATCCACCCATCCATTCATCCATTCATCCATTCATCCACACATCCATTCATTCGATCTGATATATTACACAACATGCCCTGTTTTCGGGACCCCTCCCCCAGGAATGTTCTAACCAAACCCAGACTCTCATAAGACCTATTGTTTCTGGGGACGGCACGTAGCCCAGTGGTAAAAACGAAAGAAATGTTTTATTTAACGACGCACTCAACACATTTTATTTAAGATTATATTGCGTCAGACATATGGTTAAGGACCACACCGCTGTCGCCACTTCATAGGCTGCTCTTTTCGATTAGCAGCAGGGGATCTTTTATATGCACCATCCCACAGAGAGGGTAGTACATACCATGGTCTTTGATATACCAGTCGTGATGCACTGGCTGGAGCGAGAAATAGCCTAATGGGCCCACCGACGGGGATCGATCCCAGACCAACCGCGCATCGAGCGAGCGCTCTACCACTGGGCTACGTGGCGGCCCTAGCCCAGTGGTAAAAACACTGTCGGTCTAGGATCGATCCCCGTCGGTGGACCCAATGGGCTATTTCTCGTTCCAGCCACTGCACCACGACTGGTATATCAAAGACCGTGGCATGTTCTATTATGTCTGTGGAATGGTACACGCAAAATATAAAATCAATTAAGTTGTAATTAGATTAAAATAATTTGAAATGCAATTCTGAATAATATGTGCAACTCCTTACCAGCTACTATTAACTTACTACATTAAAAAGACCTATGAAAAAAATGTAGCGGATTTCCTTTCTAAGACTATGTCAAATTACCAAATATTTGACATGCGATAGCTGATGATTAATAAACCAATGTGCCACAGTGGTGTCGTTGAACAAAACAAACTTTAACTCGTTCATTAATTCATTTGCCGTTATATTCATCCATTCATTCATCCGTCCGTCCGTCCTTCCATCCATCCACCTGTCTATTCATTCATTAATAACACAACATGCACAGTGTTCGGAAGTGACCCCCCCCCCACACACACACACCACATACACACACAAAATATTTCTAACCAAACCCAGACACTTCTCTCCTGGTACCTGTTGTTTCTGCTTAAAACCGCACAGTGGGTCCCTCTTCTCACGTGGGGTCATATTTCATCGCGCACCTGTCTGGACGTTCAGCCGATTATAACCAAACTTAGCACCAAGGTGAAGGCCCGCTAGCCGAGACTTGCTGATCATTTGACCGCTGCCAAGAGTCCGCGAGAAGTAGCAATAGATCAGGTAATTTGATTAGCACCTTACGACAAATGATCAATGTCAGGCTTTTCTTAGAACTTAGTTAAAGGTCCATTATAATTTTTATCAAAACTGCCAAATTGTATTTATGAACATATCTTGAAAAGCAGGCGCGAGTGCATAGATTGTATGCATGCATGCATGCATGCGTGTGTGTGTGTGTGTGTGTGTGTGTGTGCGTGTGTGTGTGTACATGTGTGTGTGTGTGTGTGTGTGTGCGTGCGCGTGCGCGCGTGTGTTTGTGTACGCTGATTCCACATAGACATGGACACATTGATTCCACATAGACATCGACTCATCATTCCACATATACATAGACCCGCTGATTTCACATAGATATCGACTCATCATTCCACATAGACATAGACATGCTGACTTCAGATAGACATCGACTCATCATTCCACATAGACATAGACCCGCTGATTTCACATAGACATCGACTCATCATTCCACACAGACATAGACCCGCTGATTTTACATAGACATCGACTCATCATTCCACGTAGACATAGACCCGTAGACATATACCCGCTGATTGAACATAGACATCGACTCATCATTCCACATAGATATAGACCTGCTGACTTCAGATAAACATCGACGTATCATTCCACATGGACATAGACCCGCTGATTTCACATAGACATCGACTCATCATTCCACGTAGACATAGACCCGTAAACATCGACTCATCATTCTACATAGATATAGACCCACTGACTTCAGATAAACATCGACGTATCATTCCACATGGACATAGACCCGCTGATTTCACATAAACATCGACTCATCATTCCCCATAGACATAGACCCGCTGATTTCACACAGACATCGACTCATCATTCCCCATAGACACAGACCCGCTGATTCCAGACAGACATCGACTCATCATTCCAAATAGACATAGACCCGCTGATTCCACACAGACATAGACTCATCATTCCACATAGACATAGAACTGCTGATTCCACACAGACATCGACTCATCATTCTACATATACATAGACATAGACACGCTGATTTCACATAGACATCGACCCATCATTCCACATAGACATAGACCAGTTGATTCCACATAGACATCAACTCATCATTCCACATAGACATAGACCCGCTGATTTCACATGGACATCGACTCATCATTCCACATAGACATAGACCCGCAGATTCCACACAGGCATCGACTTATCATTCCACATAGACATAGACACGCTGATTCCACAGACATCGACACATCATTCCACATAGACATAGACCCGTTGATTCCACATAGACATTGAATAGCAAATTCCACATATACATTGGCCTATCATTCTATCGGTCAAATAGTTCGCGAACGATCGACGTCCTGAACACGCCACTGGACAGACGATTCAGACTACTGATTTTGAGAGCCAAGGACAGCGTGCTTTAACCGTAGCTCTATGCAATCTGATCTTGTCCTATTTGTGTAGGTACTGCACAGACAAAGCGATTGATTCTGTGTGTGACATAGCTGTTGGTTTATCCACGACACAAAGCCCCATCTCTCTCTCTCCTCACCGGCAATTTGCTTACCTTTTCCTTTCGACGCCGCGGGAAAACGCGCGAGACAAGGCGCGGGAAAACGAGCGTGACAAACGTGTGATTGACAAGTCGTGTATTGCAGTAAGCGGTTTATATGAAATCAATAAAAGGGACATTGGGATAAACTGCCACTGCGTTCTGTTTGCCTGTTTGTCCATTGTTAGGCCGCGACACGAGGTGGCAAGTTGCTTGTCGGATGAAAGCAGAAATTGACAACAAATATGGCGAAAGGAAATTGACATCAACACGGCAACAGCGATAACGAGATGTTGTATTTCTACCTGCGAGTGTTTGAGGGTGACAAGGAAAAACACAACCTACAAGGTGTTACTATTGCTAATAATTACATCACGATTACTACTAACACTGCTACTACTACTACTACTACTGCTACTGCTACTACTACTGCTACTGCTACTGCTACTGCTACTGCTACTGCTACTGCTACTGCTACTGCTACTGCTACTGCTACTGCTACTGCTACTACTACTGCTACGTCTACTACTACTGCTACTACTGCTACTACTGCTACTACTACTACATCTACTACTACTACTACTACTACTACTACTACTGCTTCTACTGCTACTGCTACTGCTACTGCTACTGCTACTGCTACTGCTACTGCTGCTGCTACTGCTACTGCTACTGCTGCTACTGTTCCTACTGCTGCTGCTGCTGCTACTGCTACTGCTGTTGCTGCTGCTGCTGCTGCTGCTACTGCTACTACTGCTGCTGCTGCTGCTGCTGCTGCTGCTGCTGCTACTGCTACTGCTATGCTTATGAGTTGTAAGAGCGCTCGGACTATCAACTGGATAGTCGTACAAGTTGTGAGAAGAAGTCTGACCATAGCCAAATAATAATAATAATAACCCCCCCCCCCCCCAAAGCAAACAAGCAAACAAGCGAACAAACAAATAAACAAACAAAACAAACACAACAACATCAACAACAATAACAGCAGTCTATCGAGCGTGGCGTTTCTCTCGTTCCAACCAGTGCACCACATCTGGCCAAAGGCCGTGGTATGTGCTTTCCTGTCTGAGTGCAAACAAAAGATCCCTTCCTGCATTAAGAAAAATGTAGCCGGTCAGAATTACGAAATGTTTGACATTCATTAGCCGATGATTAATTAATCAATGTTCTCCAGTGGTGTCGTTAAACAAAACCAACTCTAAATAAACTTTGGGCATTTCGTTATATTGATTAACACATACTTATTTTATAGCTTTTGAAAAACTATTTTATTTAAGCAATTTAAACATGAACAGAAATTAATATTTTTAACAGCGAAAAGGAAAGAAAGAAAGAAGGAAGGAAAGAAGGAAGGAAGGAAGGAAGGAAGGAAATAAATGAAGCAATAAAACTTAATATTTTGAAATCGATTGTAAATGTAACTATAGTAATAATCAGTAAGCACATACATGTAATGATTAGTCATCAAGGAACAAACATCGGTGTGAACAGGTAACATATGTTTGCAATTGATACCGTAATAAAGCAACATGTCTATATTACCTTCACCCGAGGTCTCAATCCACAGTTGTTTTCAATAAAATCGTGTTGTTTGTTGGAAATACACGAAATTAATGTCACTTTGTGCGTGTGCAGATGTTTCATGTTATTATTTAGCATCAACCAACATGTTGCAATCTCCCGCGTTGGTGTACGAGGTTATATGTTATTGGGATTTTGTTTTCCGATTTATTTTGTTTTTTTGTTTAATTTTTAAATGCTTTGTGGTTGTTGTACAGGCGGTACATGAATAGAGAAATGATTTTGCGTCGTGCTCGCGTCAGTCTAACATACTAGTGCTACGTAATTTTTCCTTCTTCTTTTTTTTTGCCACTAGAACACATTGACAAAGTAATCATTGGCAATTGGAAGTTTAACAGTTGGTAATTCTGGGTCTAATTTCACAAAACATCGTAAGCCTAGTTGTGCACGTGAACGTAAATCTACGACTAAACCAGAGTTTTTATTACTATTATAGTACAACAAATATAGTTAAAATTATACATATTTCATGCCCATTTATCTTTAAAACGCTCTATCTTCCGTCATGCAGCAATTTTCTATGTGAAATAGACACCAAACATGTGTAAACACACGGCTGGTATAAAGAAAGAAAGAAATGTTTTATTTAACGACGCACTCAACACATTTTATTTACGGTTATATGGCGTTAGACATATTGTTAAGGACCACACAGATTTTGAGAGGAAACCCGCTGTCGCCACTACATGGGCTACTCTTAGCAGCAAGGGATCTTTTATTTGCGCTTACCACAGGCAGAATAGCACAAACCATGGCCTTTGTTGAACCAGTTATGGATCACTGGTCGGTGCAAGTGGTTTACACCTACCGATTAAGCCTTTCGAAGCACTCACTCAGGGTTTGGAGTCGGTATCTGGATTAAAAATCCCATGCCTCGACTGGGATCCGAACCCATTACCTACCAGCCTGTAGACCGATGGCTTAACCACGAACGAGTAGCAGACGTAACCTTAAAGATGTTTTGTGAAATAAGCCGCAGAAGAGGAAATCCTCCTCATTTCCCCTAATGCAAACAGGAAAGCACATACCACGGCCTTTGACCAATTGTTGTGCACTGGTTGGAACGAGAAAACCACCCAGTCAGTTGAATGGATTCACTGAGGAGGTTCGATCCTGCGACACAAGCACCTCAAGCGAGCACTCAACCGACTGAGCTTGATCCCGCCTCTAGTACTAAGGAACGAACCCCCCACCCCCACCCCACCCCCACACACACACACCCACACACACCTCAATGCGAACACTGTCGGTTCACCATATTCTGTGGGAATGTAATCATCTTGGACCGACGAGGAGAGATATATTTGGTAGACGAAATGTGATAGAATCAGATTCGATTCCACCCTGAACTTATCTTAAAGTTTTCTTTACGAGATGTTGATTCTACTCGACGTTTTAATATACTTACCTGTGATATTCATATACTCAAACATTCAATAAACTTGTGATATTTATACTCTACACAGCTCTTTACACAGCTCTTTTTAAATTTTATATTGATATTGGCCATCATCATCATCATCATCATCTTTTTAATCTTCTTCTTCTTCTTCTTCTTCTTCTTCAGCGATCCAGCCATATCAGATGGGTAGTCCGGTATTGTGGACTAATTCCGCCGTCTGCCTTAGCGACGTCGCCGGTCCCCACAGCTTCTCCCTCAGGTCCACTGCACAGAGATGATTGGTCATCAATTCATGCATTATTTTACCATTGTTTGACACCCAAATAGCCGATGTATTTTTGTGCTGGGGTGTCATTACACATTCATCATTCATTTTTTAAATTTGGTTTTTAAGTCATCATCGTTACCAATCAGTATACACAGTCGACCAATATCAGGATTATTTATGTAATCTGGGTAGGGGTGTCGTGATACACTTACCTCACGATACGGTACGTATCACGATACATAACCCAAGATACGATACGTATCATCGTACACAGCCCACGAAACGATACGTATCACGATACAAACCCAAGATACGATACGTATCATCGTACACAGCCCACGATACGATACGTATCATTGTACATAGCCCACGATACGATACTTATCACGATACATAGCCCACAATACGTTACGTATCACTATACATAGCCCACAATATGATACTTATCACGATACATAGTCCACAATATAATACATATCATGATACATAACCAACGATAAGATACGTATCACGATACACAGCCCACGATACGATACGTATCACCATACATAGCCCACGCGATAGAATACGTATCACGATACATACCCCACGATAGAATACATATCACGATACATAGCCCACAAGAGAATACATATCACGATACATAGCCCACAAGAGAATATGTATCATATCCCACGATAGAATACATATCACGATACATAGCCCACAAGAGAATATGTATCATAGCCCACGATAGAATACGTATCATAGTCCACGATACTATATATATCACGATATCTGATTCTCATTGTTTTCACAATAAAACAAGAAACTGAAGCTTGGGTGAGATGATTTAAAAAATAAGAAATAAACCTAATAAGAGTGAAACACTGAATAAACACAATTTTAATGTAGTAACACCACATCATAGATACATTGTCACAAGCAGGCTGATTAAACACAGTTTTAATGTAGAAACACCACATCATAGACAAATTGACATTGACATAAGCAGGCACATATTCTCTATCCATTTTACTTTTTGTTTAACGACACTACTAGAGTACATTGATTTATTATTCATCGACTATTGGATGTCAAAACATTTGGTAATTTTGACATATAGTCTTAGAGAGAAAATCCGCTACATGTTTTCAATTGCAGCAAGGAATCTTTTATATGCACCATCCCACAGACTTACAAACAGACAAATAACTTAAATGGGCCCATCGATGGGGATCGATCCCAAACCGACCCCGCATCAGGCGAGCGCTTTACCACTGGGCTACGTCCCATTAGAAAAGAAAAAAAAAACACACACCAAAAAAAACAATCTCTGCTAGACAGGCTATATGTGGACATAACTTGGGCTTGCCCAAAATAGTTTAAAGCATTTAAGCAAACGTGAAAAGGTGTGTTAGTTGTAATCTCTGTAGAAGGAAGGAAATGTTTTATTTAACGACGCACTCAACACATTATATTTACGGTTAAATGGCGTCAAATATATGGTTAAGGACCACACAGATATTGAGAGAGGAAACCCGCTGTCGCCACTTCATGGGCTACTCTTTTCGATTAACAGCAAGGGTTCTTTTATATGCACCATCCCACATACAGGGTGGTACATACCACGGCCTTTGATGCACCAGTCGTGGTGTACTGGCTGGAGCGAGAAATAGCCCAATGGGCCCACTGACGGGGATCTACCTGTTTAACTATCTATCTGTCTATTGTATTTATTTATTTATTTATTTATTTATTTATTTATGTAAGCAATTATTTTTTAAATTTAATTAAGAAATTATTTGAAATTGACATTCAGTTCCTACCAATGGGAGGAGTGTGTAAAATCAGCAATAGATTGTGTTGTTTATTCACATGTCATGCAATCCATTGCACTTCCGCGTTTCGCGCTCACAGTCCTATAAATTATTTAAATGTCTTGTAAATCACAGCCGTTATGAAACGTGACGCAAGAGCGATATCGATCACGCCTCGCCGCGACACTGTCGCACATTTCACTGTTATCTTTCCTATAGGTAAATCACACTGAACGATTCGTTGGAACGATTTGAAATTGATTTATTTCAGGTAGTCATTTTCGTCGCTGGTAAGCATCCTATTGAAGATTGTATACATTTCGTTTTCTCCGATGTCCCACTAATATATGACAGAGAAATATTTTTTTGGTTTGTTTAACGAAACCACTAGAGAACATTGATTTATTATTCAGTTTGTATCTGCTTATTGGAATCAAAAGCATTATAATATACCTGTATTCTTAGAAATGTTCACAGCTAAACAACTATCCATAAGCGTTGTTGTTCTGGTTGTCATGTTTTGTAAAACTATTAGTTGTAAAATGTGGAGAGAGAACTTAAGATACGTAGTCGTGATTCTAATTTAAACTTTGATGCCACGAATTAACATGACAGTAATCCTCTAGCACAATGTTTATGGTAGTACAATACCAAATAACTTCCGGCTGGGTCAAAGTTCGAGGTGCACCCAACTTTTGATAGAGAAGTGAACACCACAAGTCCTGTGATTGGTTATAAATGTGAGTGTGTTGGTTGTAAAAAATAATAGTTTCATCTGGGTAAAATAAATGTGCAATTTTATTTCATCTAGTACCAATGTGTCAAGTAGCCTTGTGCTTGAAACATGTATGGGGTACCTGTAAAAAAAAGTACTCAAATTTTGTGCGAAACTAGGGTAGTCATAGACGCTACCCGTTATCTCAGAAACGAGCAGATTGACCCCCATTTTTTTCTGATTCACTTTAAGTGTAAGGGGTGGTAGTATTTATATCCGTGGCGTTTATGTCGGTTGATACGTTGCAGGTAGGAGTTTTAGCCGCATATGTTACTATTGTCGTCTATGGGATTTGATTTGGTAGTGTACACCCTATAGCACATATTCAGTGCATAATAAAAAATATTATGATTTTGTCATTTTATTTAATTAAACTATACTGGTTGATTAATTAGCCATCACTCGATCATGCAAGTTCACAATGACCTTGACCTTGACAATAATCTCTGTACATGGCTCTGAATGGAGTTTGAATCAAAGTTAGCACTGAAGAAAAGTTGGTTTTGGCCTATAATTCATACTGTAAAGATTTCAATAATTTCTTTTTACATGGTATTTGACTTGCCATATACAACTGCTCTTAAATATGGTATTATATATAGGCAACCTGAACTAAGATTTTAATAGCAATTTATTTTTATATTAAAAATAGCATGTGCCAATAGTGGGTTAATGTCTTTAGTTTCCATTAACATTGTTAATTGTTTATGTATGAAATTCTGAAAACTCAAATTTGTAAAGAAGTTGATTTTTCTTGTCATTTTGACATATTTATAGGGTGCTAAGTTATATTTTAGACAAATTTGTAGTTTTATGCAAAATTTAAAGTAAATTTGAAGAAAAACTTTACCAAAAACATAATTAAATTTGTTGTCACTATTGTGCCTTCTGTTCTTATTTGTACATAACAATAAGGTTGTTAAACATATACTTAGATCTCCAGATCATTTTTGTTTCTTAATAATCACTTAGTTAGCTCTCATGAAAAGCATTTGGAGTTTATACTAGATTCAGAACCAATTTTTTCAGATTTGATTATCTGCCTTGGTTTAAGTTGATAATTTATTTTATTGTTAAAGCTGTATTACCTAATGTTACTAGCTAAATAAAATGCTGGATTACAGATTGTAGGAATACATCTAATGTACATATTGTATTCATCCGGATTAGAAAATAATGCGAGAAAATAGATGTTCGGGTAATTTTGTCATTTAAAAATAGTTTTTTTTCGGTAATTAATCAAAAATAAATGTGTTAAAGCTGCATGATTATTCCAGATATCACAACTATTAAAACCTCCAACTACAGTAGGCTATAAATAAAATATAGTCAGGAATATTGGTGGCTGCCATTGGTTTTGATGGTTCATTATGAAAATCAGCATGGCCGATGGATTTGAAATTCCCACACCTGGTAACTTGAAGACACCCACACCCAGCATACAGGATTTCCTCCCAACACTAATGTTCAGGACATTAAGTCATTACTTCATACAGGTACAGTCATGTTTGTGTTTCCTTCCTCAGACAGTGTATTTTTTTAATACTGATATTTCTTTGATGTGCCTGTTAAGGTCTTCATAATCTAGGGGTCAATCAAGTGCATGTGTTTTAATGGAATTCTTTAAAGGGGTAGAGGTACTCTGACTATCTTTGTTGTCTCTACATATATACCTGAGTACACACACCCAACTGAAAGTAAATATCTTCAGGAGTTTTATTTTAAAACATTTTGTTGTTTAATATGACATATTGCATTTGTACAAAACTATATGCAATATATATGCTTTTTGAGGGGTACATTATATTAGGTTGCACTGTAGAAACAACAGTTTCAGTGAGGTTGTCAGTTTATGTCAGAATACACCAGATCCTGGTTGTCATAAAGACACATAGCTGGACACTTTTTGAAAAATGTATGTTATCAGTATAGGTAGTACAATACCAAATAACTTCCGGCTGGGTCAAAGTTCGAGGTGCACCCAACTTTTGATAGAGAAGTGAACACCACAAGTCCTGTGATTGGTTATAAATGTGAGTGTGTTGGTTGTAAAAAATAATAGTTTCATCTGGGTAAAATAAATGTGCAATTTTATTTCATCTAGTACCAATGTGTCAAGTAGCCTTGTGCTTGAAACATGTATGGGGTACCTGTAAAAAAAAGTACTCAAATTTTGTGCGAAACTAGGGTAGTCATAGACGCTACCCGTTATCTCAGAAACGAGCAGCTTGACCCCCATTTTTTTCTGATTCACTTTAAGTGTAAGGGGTGGTAGTATTTATATCCGTGGCGTTTATGTCGGTTGATACGTTGCAGGTAGGAGTTTTAGCCGTATATGTTACTATTGTCGTCTATGGGATTTGATTTGGTAGTGTACACCCTTATATACACATACACACACACACACGCACACACACACACACACACACACACACACACACACACATACACAGAGAGAGAGAGAGAGAGAGAGAGAGAGAGAGACATAGAGAGAGTGACACACACCACACGCGCGCGCACACACACACACACACACACACACACACACACACATAGTGACACACACATACATACATACATACACACATACATACATACATACATATACAGGCGCGCGCGCGCGCACACACACACACACAGCCACATACATTTATATATAAGTAATCTGTCATTGATTAAAAGTTTGTTTTGTTAAACGACACCACTAGAGCACATTGATTTATTAAGCATCGACTATTGGATGTCAAACATTCGGCCAGTTTGACATATAGTCTTAGAGAAGAAACCCGCTATATTTTTTCCATTGGTAGCAAGGGACCTTTTATATGCACTATCCTACAGATATGTTTTATATATATGCATATAATTAATGGTATGATATCCTGAACTGCATTCAAAACGCATCACCCAATTTTCAGTTGTTATTTTTATCGTATGTTTGAGGTTGCTATAAAACATACAATAAATCAAACCCTTGTATGCAATTATTGGGCTATTTATTTCCAACCAAAATGAATCCACTTTTACAAAATCAATTATTTTTCCTCTCATATCCCTTTTAACGCTACCAATATGACTGTTGCGTTTTCAGTGGAGTCAAGTATATTAATTTAGCATAATTACAAAACGAAAAGCCCATTGGGCTACTTCTAGTTCCAGCCAGTGCACGACTGGTATATCAAAAGTCGTGGTATGTACTACCCTGTCTGTGGGATGGTGCATATAAAAGATCCTTTGCTGCTAATCGAAAAGAGTAGCCCATGAAGTGGCGACAGCGGGTTTTCTCTCTCAATATCTGTGTGGTCCTTAACCATATGTCTGACGCCGTATAACCATAAATAAAATGTGTTGAGTGCGTCGTTAAATAAAACATTTCCTTCCTTCTACAGAGATTACAACTAACACACCTTTTCACGTTTGCTTAAATGCTTTAAACTATTTTGGTCAAGCCCATATATATACTCTTCAAAAAAAGAAACGCAAAAGGGTACAAATGGGTTATAACTCCGATTTTATGTTTCCTACCGGTTCATGCTTTGTGAATATAAGGTCATTGCATGTCCCAAACACATTCCCACGGTTACATTCGATAAAACGCAGCTACTGTACAATAAAGTTCCAAAATGTGAATATTCGCAAAAACGCAGCCACGTGCAAACCATGTCACCACTGCACGTGCGTTGTCTGCACGTGCAACATGAACACCGACAGTATACAAGTGCAGGGTGTTCGCTTGTCTGGCCTCTGTATCTGGCCGACAGTTGACAATCCAGGACATGCCACGTCTCAGTGAACCGCAGAGAAACAATGCCATCGGCCGACTAGACGCAGGCGAATCCAGAACGGCCGTTGCCAAGGCATTCCATGTGTCCCCAAGCACCATCTCCAGACTGTGGGACCGTTACCAGCAACATGGATCAACACGTGACCTCCCTAGATCCGGTCGACCACGGGTCACTACCCCCGGGCAGGACCGCTACATCCGGGTACGCCACCTTCGGGAACGATTGACTACTGCCACCTCCACAGCCGCAGCAATACCAGGTTTGCGCAGGATATTCGACCAG